>NW_004800591.1:0-1043 GCF_000002075.1 Aplysia californica | reverse complement strand
TTACTTGTTTGTTTTCTTATCTCTCTCTCTTTTAAACATTTGTTGTTGTTGGATTTGTGTTGTTATTGTTTTTGGCTTTTTTTGGAGGTTTTCTTTTTCGTTTTGTTTTGTTTTTTGTTTTGTTTTGTTCCAATCCTTTTAAGTTTGATTCACATTTTTTATTTGCTTAGTTTATTTTATTCACATCAATTTCGTTGTGAATTCTCAGTTCCGTTATTTATAGACCTATCGGCCTATCGGAGTACAAAAACCAAAAACTAGGTTTAAGTCACATGACTGTATGCACTAGTCGCAATGTCTACACATACACACTGTGTCATAATAATATATGTATCTCACCTCATGACGTTCCCATTTCTTTGACGGCCTCACAGGGCAGGGCGGTCAGTGTTCGGGCGTGTAGTAAGATAGTATCCAAACTTCCGCACGTGCTCACTTGACCATTGGATATAGCTTGACCAGCTCCCGTTTCTCTCAGAACATGATGATGAGGATTGGGAGAGAGAGAGAAGTCCTTGTATGTGAGCGTCCTTGCTTACGTCGTGTGGGTGTCACTGATGAGGTCACAAACAAAGAGACACCCAGTCCCCCAGTACTTTGCCAGACGGTTTCGGTGCGTCCGTTTTGGAATTAGGTGTCACCGCAGGAAAACAAAGATTACGTTTTAAGCGCGGCTTTGGTTCACAACCTCGATGTGGTTTGAAGGAAACTTATCAAGACAAGCTTGTTACGATAAGCTATCTTACAAATTCAGCGCGGAGGGTTGGCCAACCTAGTTGAGAGAATGCCCAGTTTACTTTATACAGTACCGGGACCTGTAGCTCTTCTCATGAGAACGCCTGCTCTGAGTCCTGCCCTGATACCGCGCGTACGGACGTTGTAGGAAGACTGTGGGCGGGGCGAGGGCTGTCAATCATTCCTGGTGGTGCCAGAGTCCGATAAGATCAAGAAGCCGATGTATGAGCCGGCTGGAAGATCCAGTGAGGTGCTTAGCGGGGCCAATGAGACGGTTAGGAGATTTTGGGTCTTCACAGGCTGAGGGC
>NW_004800590.1:0-2837 GCF_000002075.1 Aplysia californica | reverse complement strand
CACACGCACACACACACAACATTTTGACAGACTGCTATACAAAGCGTACGGATCAGATTAACGAGTAAATTTCCTCTTTGGAAAGTGGTGTCACAGAGTTCCCCACGTCGCATGGATACGATAGTAAATCACGACGTACGGATGACAGCCACAAAAACAATTCCAATTGTTGTTAATTAGATTTAATTGATGTTGTCCTTAGTGTTTCTGTGGTAATCTACCACTTCAAAGATTGACATTATTACAAGAGGATTCAATTGTTAGTTTATGATAGTGAAAGACGTCCTCAAAAATACCAAAGGCGACATAATATGTATAACTGAGCCGTCGCCAACGTTTTCTAGGAGTCATAATATTATTAGTGTTTGTCTTCGAAAAGCCAAAGAGAGAACTGTTTAGCGAAGAAAAAACGAATACCATGAAACGAAACAAAATATGTTTTTTTAGCGTTTATATCAACAGCTGCCCATGGTTTGTTGAGGGGACTTTTAGGTCAAAGGGTACGTGCAGTTAATATCAATAACATAATTATTATAATTGAATTAATCTGGTATTCTTTGTTTTCTGTGGATATACTTTTTTTAATGGAGACGATTCAGCGTTCAGTAGATTTATTCTGACAAGCTGGATGGGGCTCGATCTCCTGGCATAACCAGCTCATACAAGTTCTGTTGGTGTACCGTAAGATACTGGGCATGGTTCAAAATTCAGGTGATTAATTTGGAAGCAGAAACTGTTTTGTTTGTTTGGTTGTTTGTTTGTTTTTTGCTCTGGTAGGAGGGGGGGGGGTTCAAAGCCCTTTTGAATGTACTCCTAAATAGGCTAATTTCAAAGGGCTCATAGCTCTGCAGATTATATATTCTCTAAAAGACGCACGTTAGGAAACTCAAACTCCCATAATTTTGGGATTTAATGTTCGATAATAAATATGGTCCAAAGCAGACACTATACAATTGTAGGGTTCAAAGTTCTATTGTTTATTTCTTCCTATGCAAAAGGCGGTACACTGTGCTGTAGTTACGGTAGTTCAATCATGTTGGGGATACGCTTGCACAGTAGTGAATAGAGTCTCTCCACTCCTTTCTTCCTACCGTTCTTCATATTCAGATTGTCCACGGTGGTCCGGGCGTGGTCCCAGTAGCACACGTTGAAGTAGCCGCTGGTCAGCAAGTGGGCCAAAATCTCCCCGGGCTCCTGGCTGCGAGCTATGTCCTCCATTGCCCGAGTGTGGCGCTCTTTAACTTGTTCCTGGATGGATGTTCTGCAAATCTTTGAGGGTTCGGGCATACGGACGGCTTTGCGTGGAGGAAGGGGGGGTGGTGAATGGAGGGATTGAGGGGAGAGTGGTGGATGGTGGGGATGGGAGGAGAGGGGTGGATAGAGGGGGTTGGGGAGAGGGGTGGATGGAAGGGAGGGGCAACATCAGAGGGAATAAGGCACTCACGAATATTGTGTAATTGTTGAATTGTAGTTTTTGGCGAGTCCACAAAATTATAATTACACATTATTTCATCCAAATAAGATTTAAACAATAATAACAATGAAAAAGAGGACAGGAGCAGACTACTACAAGGTCTCCATTTCTCGTCTTCACATCAACACAATCGGGGCAATTTTGTATTGGAGAAAATCAAAATTCATTAAGACCATAAAGAATGTGGCAAGATAGCATAAGAAGAGAGTAGACAACCTGAACACGGAAAATAGCTGATAAAACAGACTGGAGGTCTTTGCTGGAAGGCTACATTCTGCAGTGGACGGGCAATGCTTAGAGAAATAGAAACAAACAAACAAACAAACAAACAAACAAACAAACAAACAAACAAACAAACAAACAAACAAACAAACAAAGGAAGGAAGAAAGAAAGGAAGAAAGAAAAAAGGAAGAAAGAAAGGAAAAAAATATTCCGACACAAACTGATAAAAGCTGATGATGATGATGATGATGATGATGATGATGATGATGATGATGATGATGATGACAAGCCAACTTCTAGCTAGGTCTAGGAGTGTACCATTAGGCATGCCCTTCTCGTCCTCCTCATCCTCCTCGTCTTCGCCATCGCCTCCCGCTTCGCTCCTGGGCTCACCGCTACCCCGGTCGTCTCTGGCGCTAGTGATGGGCGAGGTGGTGGTGGTGATCGAGGTGGTGGTCGAGACGGTGATCGAGGTGGTGGTGGTCTTCGCGCCGTCTTGGCCCAGGCTTGGTGGAGGACTAACCTCCTTTGCCGGACTAGCCAGGCCATACATATCTGTGGAGGTTACACGTAACCAGTTAATCCTATGGTCGCTCATAAGGACAAGAGGGCTAACCAAGATTTCGGGGGTTTCCAGAAATCTTGACCTACACCAAAAGTGGACATTGCCCAACCTATAGGAGAAGTTTGGTTTCATCAGTGTGTATATTTGTTTGGTAATAAGGAAAATTCTCCTTACTTGTCTTTTAAGGAAATTGAACAAGGGTCCAGAATTTCACCTTCGATTTTCTCAAAACAACATTTTTCGGGATAGCCCCTTTGTGCTTAAAAGCGACCTTATCTTTTGTGGCGTCGGTGGTCTTGTGGTTATTAAGATCTCGGCCTCGCAAACTTGAGGTCGTGGGTTTGCATCCAGTCAGGGACCTAGCCAGGCCATACATATCCGTGAAGGTTACACGTAACCAGTTAATTTTATCATCTGTGTCGTCGGTGGCCTAGTGTTGATAGGGGCACTAAACCGATACCTTTTCTCATTTTTAGTGGAACTCACTCACTTGCTCATCCTTTAACTCACTCACTCACTCACTCACTCACTCACTCACTCACTCACTCACTCACTCACTCACTCACTCACTCACT
>NW_004800589.1:0-2865 GCF_000002075.1 Aplysia californica | reverse complement strand
ATAATAAATAGCATTTGTATATCGCATATCAGCGCTTGACAGCAAACTCTATGTGCTTTAGATTACCTCTGCAGACCATATTTAGAACACTCAGATACATTGTCGGCCTCCCGGGAAGCATACAGTGCCAGCAGCAGGTAAGAGCCCCCACACTAACAAACGGACAAGATCTGTCACTGTTTATAGCTGGGCACTAGGCTTTTTCAGATCTGAGAAAGCCTAGGCTGGGCACCAAGCTGGATACTCATTACCACAAGGGTGAAGTGAGGAACATTCGTGTGAAGTGCCTTTCCCAAAGACACAACGTCGGGTCTATGACGGGATTCGAACCCACAATTTTACGGTTGCGAGTCTCCGAGAGCCTAACTACTAGGCCACCGACGCCACAATTTTCTACCCACAACACTTATTGTTATTAGGCCTAAGCTATGCCGGGTCCGACGTTGTGTCTTTGAGAAAGGCCCTTTACATGACTTTTTCTTTAGTGTGTTTGTCTATTTGTCTATTTGTTTTGAGTAAAGAGGAGCACATCAACTTGTTTTAGTAGAGGTTTTACGGCGCTCGCAAATGCATACGGTCATTATGAGCGCCAAGGGGTGGATGTCAACAGAGATGTCCTTACAGGGAATCAGACTTACTCTGCTCACCTCTAGCTTCAACAGCACAAAGTCTGCTTCGAATATCACGGCACCCCGGAAATAGCGGGTCACAAGAGAATGACAAACAAAAGAAGTAGAGGAAAATGACGATAGTAAGGATTATGAAAGAAAAAGCAGCAGTTCCCTGTTGTAGTACAGGCACAGGTATGAGCATGGCGTTAGATCAGCCCATTTACAATTCTATTTTGCATTAGACCGAGAAATGTCCCCCCTTTGGGAATGGCCTAAAGACACCCCAGTCAGTGGCACCGCCCCGGGGGTGAGCACATTGACGCAGTAATGTTCATCTACTGTTGGGCAAAAGTAAGACAGAATAGAAGAGACAAAAATGAAGAAGTAGGACCTATCGCTCAGTGGTGCCCTCCTACAATCTGTGGACTTTCTCACTTCCCCAAAGAACAGAGTATCTTATTTAGTTTTTAGTTTTAGTACAGGTTTTACGGCACTTGCAACTCAAGAGGTGTTGCAAGAGAGTAACAAAAACAAAAAAAGAAAGAGGGGAGATAAAGACGATAGATGTTCGATAGGAAAGAAGAAGAAAACCACACCAAAGTACCCGCCAACCGCCCACTTCTGTTTGTTTGAATAAAGAGAAGTACATGGGCACAATAATAGTTATCTAGTGTTGGGGAAAAGTAAGACAGAATTGAAGGGACAAAAATGAAAAGTAGGACCTACCAGTGGTGCCCTCCAACAATTTGCGGACTTTCTCACTCCCCCCAAAGAACAAAATAATTGGTCACTTTTAAGCACAAGGGGGTTATCCCGAAAAATGCTGTTTTGAGGAAATCGACGGTAAAGTCCTTCAGTTCCTTTAAAAGACAAGGAGAGTTTTCTCTATATATAACCAAAAAATATACACACCAGTGAAACCAAACTTCTCCTATAGGTAGACCAATGCCAAGTTTTGGTGTAGGTCAAGATTTCTGGAAACCCCGAAATCAGGGATAGACCGCTTGTCCTTAAAAGCGACCAACTGTATTGTCACTTTGTTAGTGCTTTAGTTAGCGCGTAATCGCCTGTTTGCACTGTGTGCTTCATGGTCGTGGAGAAGGTTTCTGCGTAATACGTATAAATATGCGCCTTTTCATCTTACTTTGAATAACCATCGTCATCATCTTCATCATCATTGCCTTTCTCACCCTGGGTCAGGATATAGGCCACGAACAAACACTCTCCACCTTTCCCTATCCTGGGCTAGTCGCTTCATGTCACTCCATGTCTCCCCACTTTTCTGTACATCCATTTCCGTGACTTTTCTCCAAGTTCCACGAGGCCTTCCCCTTGATCTTTTACCCTGTGGGTTCCTATCTAACAATTTTTTTGTTATGCAGCTGCTTGACTTCCTGAGAGTGTGTCCAATCCATCGCCAACGTCTTCTTCCCACCTCATCTCTGGCTGGACTCTGTCTGGTTCTTCTTAATACTTCCTCGTTGGTGATCCTGTCTGTCCATTTGATCCCCAGTAGCTTCCTCAGACTCTTGTTTAAGAAAACCTGGATCCTCTTTATGCACTATGGGATGCGCTCCACGTCTCACATCCATACAACAAGTCTGACTTCACATTTGAGTTGAAAATTCTAAGCTTTGTTCGTAATGAGATATCCCGGGTCCTCGAAGTCCTGTTCAACGTAGCAATCGTAACTTACGATTAATGTTCAGCATCAAATCGACGGATGCTATATTCGCATTATGACAGCTATGCGAGAAAACCACCAAACACAGCAAAGAATCCACCCTCGTCTTTAAAGACCAGGAGAAGACTTTTGACAGAAAAAACCATACACAGCTGCTCTGGAAGACACTCGAAAAGTATGGCGTTAGAGGACAATTGTTAGAATATGTCCGAGCTCTACATATACCTGGTTTTAAGCAAAATAAATTCTGAAATTATGCAAACTGAGCCCAAAAATGTGAAATTAGGCGATTCTGTAAATTTTAACAGAGAATGATAAAGGAAAAATAATTAGAAATTATGCAAAAAGAAACAATGATAAAATTTTGCTAAGTTATGCAGGGTGCATAAAACCACGGGGACAGATATATACCAGCAGCAGAATCTCAGTAAAAGCAAAGGAAGGCAATACAGACTGGTTCAAAGTAAGATCTGAAGTACGACAGGAATGCGTTTTACCACGTACACACACACACACACACACACACACACACACACACACACACACACACACACACACACACACACACAC
>NW_004800588.1:0-2569 GCF_000002075.1 Aplysia californica | reverse complement strand
CCCCCCCCCCAGGGGTCCATCCACCCAAGCTCGGTCAACTTCCAGGTGCGACAGAATTCCACAGTCCCTACCTGGTGTTCCATGAGAAGGTCAAGACGTCCAAGGTCAGTCACACACACACCCACACACGCATGCACACACACACACGCACACACTCACACACACACACACGCACACATACACGTGCGCTCACACACACACACACACACTCTCACACATACACTCACACACACAATGACCCACACACACACACACGCACACACACAGGAGTCTGTTACACTCACAGACACTCTCACACACACACACACACACACACACACACACACACACACACACACAGGAGCCTGTTACACACCTTTAGACACACCATTCTGTCAGGCAAGCAAGCGCACACACACACACTCACACACACACACCTGTGGGTCAATTTGTCTACTGTGTATTTGTACAGATATATGATAATATTAATAATAATAGTAATGATAATAATAATTGCATCCATGTACAGTATTTAAGGTGTACCTTCCTGACAATTACATGGTGTTGCCCTTCGTACTCTTTCTGTCTATCTGTATCATATCTGTGTGTCTGTCTATCTGTATCATATCTGTGTGTCTGTCTATCTGTATCATATCTGTGTGTCTGTCTATCTGTATTATATCTGTGTGTCTGTCTATCTGTATCATATCTGTGTGTCTGTCTATCTGTATTATATCTGTGTGTCTGTCTATCTGTATTATATTTGTGTGTTTGTCTATCTGTATTATATCTGTGTGTCTGTCTATCTGTATCATATCTGTGTGTCTGTCTATCTGTATTATATTTGTGTGTCTGTCTATCTGTATTATATCTGTGTGTCTGTCTATCTGTATTATATTTGTGTGTCTGTCTATCTGTATTATATCTGTGTGTCTGTCTATCTGTATTATATCTGTGTGTCTGTCTGTGTGTTTGTACCTTCAAAGCTATGCTGTCTGTCTGCCCTTTCCTCTTATTTGGTGGTTGTGGCACATCTCTCTGTATGTCTGTCTGTTTTTCTATATTTCTGTCTATTATTCTGTCTATCTGTGTGTGTATACAGGTATACCTCCGCGACAGTTTTATAGTGTCTGTCTATTAATCTGTCTGTCTGTGTGTGTCTGTGTCTACAGGTATACCTCCGCGACAGTTCTATGATGTCTGTCTATTAATCTGTCTGTGTGTGTGTGTGTGTGTACAGGTATACTTCCACGACAGTTCTATGATGTCTGTCTATTAATATGTCTGTCTGTCTGTGTCTACAGGTATACCTCCGCGACAGTTCTATGGTGTCTGTCTATTAATCTGTCTGTGTGTGTGTATGTCTGTCTGTGTCTACAGGTATACCTCCGCGACAGTTCTATGGTGTCTGTCTATTAATCTGTCTGTGTGTGTGTCTGTCTGTCTGTGTCTACAGGTATACCTCCGCGACAGTTCTGTGGTGTCTGTCTACCTGCTCCTTCTGTTCGGAGGTGACACTGTGTGTGTGTGTGTGTGTGTCTATTAATGTGTGTGCGTGTGTGTGTGTCTGTCTATCTGTAATCTGTCTGTGTGTGTGTCTGTCTGTCTGTGTCTACAGGTATACCTCCGCGACAGTTCTATGGTGTCTGTCTACCCGCTCCTTCTGTTCGGAGGGGACGGTGTGTCTGTAGAACTGTACCAGGGGAACTTCCTGCTGTCCGTGGACGATGGCTGGATCAAGTTCATGGCCGCTTCCCCAGAGGTCTGTCTGTCTGTCTGTCTGTCTCTCTGTCTGTCTGTCTGTTTCTGGGTCTGTCCCAGTCGTTTTATGCAAGAAAAATTCTGAAATTATGCAAACTGAGCCCAAAAAATGTGAAATTATGCGATTCTGTTATTTTTAACAAAGAATGATAAAGGAGAATAATAAGAAATTATGCAAAAAATGATCAAATTTTTTCTAAATTATGCGGGGTGCATAAAACCACAGGGACAGGTGTGTCTGTTTTTCTGTTGAGTTTGTGTGTTTGTTTTTCTGTTGAGTGTGTGTTTTTTTGTTGAGTTTGTGTGTTTGTTTTTCTGTTGTGTGTCTGTTTTTCTGTTGAGTTTGTGTGTCTGTTTTTCTGTTGAGTTTGTGTGTCTGTTTTTCTGTTGAGTTTGTGTGTCTGTTTTTCTGTTGAGTTTGTGTGTCTGTTTTTCTGTTGAGTTTGTGTGTCTGTTTTTCTGTTGAGTTTGTGTGTCTGACTTTTTCTTGAGTTTGTGTGTCTGTTTTTCTGTTGAGTTTGTGTGTCTGTTTTTCTGTTGAGTTTGTGTGTCTGTTTTTCTGTTGAGTTTGTGTGTCTGACTTTTTCTTGAGTTTGTGTGTCTGTTTTTCTGTTGAGTTTGTGTGTCTGTTTTTCTGTTGAGTTTGTGTGTCTGACTTTTTCTTGAGTTTGTGTGTCTGTTTTTCTGTTGAGTTTGTGTGTCTGTTTTTCTGTTTAGTTTGTGTGTCTGACTTTCTGTTTAGTTTGTGTGTCTGTTTTTCTGTTGAGTTTGTGTGTCTGTTTTTCTGTTTTCTGTTGAGTTTGTTGGTCTGCTTTTCTGTTGTGTTGGT
>NW_004800587.1:0-2878 GCF_000002075.1 Aplysia californica | reverse complement strand
TTTAAAATTACTATAGACCTTAACGTCGTTCACTTACACAACCAGCATCGCTTACATAAAACAGATAACGTGAAGCTAGGTGGAAAGATGAAAAGCCACAAGGTGATGGATCGATAACAGTTGAACTCCCTATTACGAGTTTTAATTGAAAAGTTGAGCGTCGTGTGTCTCGACATGTGATATTTTAAAAAGCTAAAATTGTGAAGCGTGCTGACAAAATGAGTTACTGTTAGGATTCAAGCCTGTTGGAAATATATACATCACGCTAATAGGTGATTTTTAAAAACAATTTATAAGTATAAAATAATAAAAGGAATGTTATACCGTTGTTAAAGAATACGGCGTCAATAGAAATTCTACATTTTTCCCCCCTAATGTCGATTTTTGGCCAATATCTCCATTTTGTGGATTGTGAGATGTAAGTTGTAACTCTTTTTGTCAGCTGGCCGCACAATTAATGTGTGGCATCGTGGTGAAATCATGCGCTCGTCAAAATAATATAATCGAACTATTTTTATCTTTTTATTATTTTTCCCTCAAAACCGTATAGGGCTATTTAAAAATATATTAATTATTCTTTGTTGATTTTACTGAAAGACGTTAATCAAAGGCATAAATTAATATCTAAATACAGTGCAGTTTCCAAGGACAATCGAGCACTGGATCACTCAACTTTTGCAGCGCCATTTTCTCGCTAATTTTACCTCTGACACCAAGCAACCCCCACTTCCTTCAATCGCAAATATCTTGACTTATATTCAAATTAAATGGGCATTTATGTAATCAAAAGCAAGGTAAATTAACAAACTTTAAGATGATCCCAGTTGCTCTATATGTCCCAAAAGTGACGAACGCCTGATTCCATCTGGTATAGTAGGCCCACAGCTAAGGCCTCACCTGTTCCTTGTGGGCACATTGTATGCTTTTTTCTTGCTATTGGTTTATTATTTAATGCAGGTGTTTACACCCCCGTCGACTCAGTTTAGATCAATAAGAAGATAGGCTTCGGTCTTGCCTGGCAGGGCCAGCTCAGGCTGAGAGGGATAGAATGTCCCCGCAGAAAGACCGGGATAACCAATAAAAACTTCTTGTTTGCTTTAGGAGAGGTTTTACGGCGCTCGCAACTGCAGAAGGTCATATGAGCGCCAGAAGATTAGATGTGTTACAAGAGAGTAACAAACATAAAAAAGAAGAAGGGGAGATAAGGACGATAGATGTTTGGTAGGAAAGAAGAAGCAGACCACACCAGAGCACCCGCCGACCACCCAATAAAAAGTTCTCCTCAAACGGGAAGGAAATCCAGGTCTTCTGCAGACTACGATGAAGCGTCGAACAGCTAAACTACATACGCCAGTCTTGTTTATGTGTAGATCATAAAAAATGCGATATAGTTGGGGGGTTTTTTAGTTGTTGTTTTTTTTAAAGGTCAGATTAGAGAGGCTTGGCGTTTAAGTAATTCTGCTCTTCCCTGTAGAAGTTGTATTCGTACGACGATTATGGTTTATATTCGTCTAACCTAGACGAAATTAATAGTCCGTGCCTAACACGCTGCAACACTACGTGCCTTTTGAGGTTACCAAAATGGGACTTTTTGTACCATGGCACCAGAAGAAATGAACAATGATGGAAGCAAAAACGAAAAACCCAACAGAAAATAAATATAGAAATCAAAAAGAGAAAGTGAAAGTTGGTTGGACACATCTTTAAGAGAATCTAAAACGCACATTACCAAGCCTTAATGTGGATTCCACTAGGAAAGAGAAAGAAACGGAGGCCTAGATGTATTGATGGACTTTGATTCCTACCTAAAGGAGATGAGGCCTACAGAGCAGCTGAACGAGGTGTAGACTATAGCTCAGGACAGATGTGCATGGAGAACATAATATTATTGGTGGCCTGTACTCCGGTACGGAGTGAGAAAGGCGGATGAAGATGATGATGGTAATGATGATGATGATGATGACGATGACGATGACGGTGATGAACAGGCTGGCAAAAAAGAGTAATTGTGAAGTTGTGTGGATATTCAAGGAGAATGACAAACTATGATTTTGATTAAGCGATTTAGATTTTAGAAACTTTTTTTTGTAAGGGTGTGCCTCTGAATCTATAATGACGCACAGTCAGTATTGATTACATTTTCCAACTCTCGTATTGTATTACTCATTATTTCTGAACCGAACTGAATTTACACTACGTATAGACGGTGCAAAAGTAGATAAACAGTGAGTAACACATCATTGTTATGTGTCTTAATTTATCAAGATTATTTGAGTAATGCGTGAGTGGAGACCAACGACAAGCAGTTTAAGTATCTGAGGAATGAAAGCTGTGTTTGTTATTACATAGTTATGCAATTTCCATTTGTTTATAATATTGTAAATGAAATAATTATTGTACGTGTTTTCTTCTTTCTTAATTGTATACCTGCATGACATGCACCCCCTTGTATCGTGCTCAGATCAGACAAGTGCTAAGAAGTCGTCTCTTCGGGCGTTTGCTCCCACCATGTCCAGCCCAGGTGGGGAGAGCGAAGAACGGGATGGGAGTAGGCCCAAATCACGGACAGTACAGAACAGAAAGTAAGTGGATTTACTTGTGTAGTGTAGCCTACTATATGATTTCCATTTATATTAGTCTGTAGGCCTACATTATGTAAATTTTGTATTGTAGAATGTGTGCATGTCTGGGAGCTTTGTCATGTGTGTGTGTGTGTGTGTGTGTGTGTGTGTGTGTGTGTGTGTGTTTGTGTGCGTGTGTGTGTGTGTGTGTGTATCTGTTTGTCTGTGTGTGTACTCTTGCAAGTGCTTGTTGTTGTTGTTGTTGTTGTTGTTAAATAGTCTCACAGAGTTCATTTTCTTCCCTTTCATTTGTCAGT
>NW_004800586.1:0-2882 GCF_000002075.1 Aplysia californica | reverse complement strand
ACTGCAGATCTCAGTTCACTTTTGAAAATACTACAATTTTAAACTAAGGCAGATTTCCTACATGCCAGCGTTTTCATAATACTTATGGTTTCATAAATAAGTGGAAAGTAAATCATTTGCACTGTAAAGTTAGAAAGCTCAAGCCACCCAACGTCCTTGCACTGACTACCCACGAAGACAATCTTCGTCTTGTAAAATGTTCCAAGGGATCTTACAATGACAATAGTGCAGTTTTCTGAATGTGAGGAGTTATCTCCCGTCTTGACTACTCTTCACGCCTCTGTTTGAGTACAGAAGCTTAAATGTAGCGACACATTATTATTATTATTATTTTTATTATTATTATTATTATTATTATTATTATTATTATTATATTGGTTGTGTGTAATGCCTTATAGCGTATACACTCTGTGTTCAAATCAAACAGCTATACTATAACGGTAGAACGCCTTACGTTGCAGTTTCAACTTCATCTGCTCATCTCAGCCTACACAACACCCTGTCATACTTAATCAAATCACACAAAAAAGAACCTCAAAATTGTCGTTATGTAATCTCCCATATATCAAGACAAGCACATGTATAAAACACCTTTATCACACGCATTAACTTCCTCTAATTATAATAAAAAATAAGTGACTTCACCCTGAGCAAAATACCTCGATTAATTGAATGTGGGTATGCGGCGACGGGTTGACTCTAGATTAAAGCAACAAGAGTTCCCACAAAAGCATTCAATCGTATTTCTTCCATGTGCGATAAGTAGTAAGGTAAGAAAAAAGAAAGTTTACACTCTAGCCTCAAAAACGTAACTCCTATACAGAGCTGTGTAAAACGCCGATCAGTTAATTTCAAGATGAGAATGTGTTCTTTCTTCGAGGCACATTACTTTCACTGGTTAGTTCAGTTTTAAGTACGGTATTTACTAACATTAGATATCATTGAATTAATTCACGACAATGGTCTCTATACTGTAAGAAAGTTTTTGGTCTTCACGTGTGCTCCAAAATGGGCCATAGGGTGCGACGTAGGTCATCGTGTGTCTCAGTGTTCTGGTCGGTCAACCGGAGCATGGCGTACTGCACATTAAGAGACAGGGAGAGAGAGAGAGAGAGAGGGGGGGTAGAGAGGGTTTTCTTATAATGAAGTTCATCCGCCTTTGTTAATGTAGGTTTGGTCCTCTTGACGTCAGAAAACAACACAAACTGTATTGAGTCCAAGAATCAAGGCAATGTTCAAGTTGATCCCTTCATTGGTTTCAAATATATTTCAATATATATCGTAGAATATTATAAAACCAAATGGCATTTACGTATATAGAATAAAAACTGTACTAGCTTCCGACTTTGATGCAACGAGTCGGCTCTTAGAAGTACATCAAAAAGACACGAGTTTTTGCATGGTTTTCTCAGTTATCCTGTATATCCGTCTCTCTTCTAGGATAGCCCTGATAAGCAGTGTCGTAGCGGCCTGGCTCCTAAACTGTCTGTATCATGCCTAAAGGATTTGAGGGAAACATTTTTAACACTCCACAAAAAAATTGACTTAGGAAATACCACCTTCCTTGTGTAGATAGGTGTGTCCTGGGGCAGGGGCGGAAAGTCTGAGTAGCTCATGGTCCATTTGGTGGTGTTGGTCACTAGATTGTCGTACATCATGGGCTTCAGCACTGGCTCACCTTCCTCAGCACGACGCCACACGCCCCCTGGTGGTACAGATAATATTTTATATATATATAATATTCCTTTGGCAACAAGATTCTCTGTTACAAGAAATTTTTGAATGAAGGAAGCAACGTTCAAACGCACGCTGGGTCAAGAAGTTTTAATCTTACTGTCAACAGTTTTGTTACCATTATGTGGACCACATTTATTGCAGATAAAAAGCTTGTCTCTTTAGAAAGCAAAGCCACAAGTAGAATAACTCGTTCCTACTGCCCCCTGTTCGCCAAACGGCATTCGCAACCTAAAGAAAAGGATAAAAAAGAAAACATTAACCCTCTATTATAGAAACTAAATTGTCTATCAGAGAACAACAGCAAGGATTTTAGATGACCAGGAAAGCATAAATTGGTTATGGCGGTATGGATTGGTAGACTTGCCAATAGCAACTACAATTATTTGTGATTTTAAAACATTATTTTTAAACGAAGATCAGAATAGACCAGGGGGACAGACTGTCAAAAAGGATTCTGAGCACCGAAAACAAGCACATTGTCATTTTCCCTTTTGCAGTTTGACAAATACAAATCAGAGGGGAAATAACCCATACCTAAATCATCATCCATCTCATAGCCTACAGGTTGCAGCCCTTGATGCAAACACTCCTTGACGGCACACAGCCCAGCGGCTCCGGCTCCAACCACACAAACACGCTTGGTGTTAGGCGCCATGCTGGGGAGAACGAGACAGAAATCAGTTACTTTTGGGGTGTGCATGCACAAGAGTGATCCCGACATAGATGATGAAGTTGTTAAACATATAAAACTACTCGGACTATGGCTCTAAAAGTTGTACGAATAAATGAACATATTGTACAAATCTACCTGAGGTGCATTCAAACACAGATAGACTTCAATAAAAAAAAAAGCATCGGTTTAGAAATCGAAAATTTTTTTTGTTCGGTTTTTGCTGGCTTGACGATGCTACGCCGTGTTGCCCCATTAGGGGATCAGTAAGATCTTGTGATTTGTAAAACGGTTCCCTTAAATGTTGAGTTGACTTTCCCATATGTGCTACACAGAACTGGTAAGCGTCAAGTAAAGAATAGATAATATGCTTTCATTAAAAGTGCAGGTTCACAAGGAAAATTGAATTCACTACGATAATAGTTCTACACCGACCCCCCCCCTCACACACACAGACACAAGGCTCCATCTTACT
>NW_004800585.1:0-2905 GCF_000002075.1 Aplysia californica | reverse complement strand
ACAAGATAGCTGGGTAAGTAAGAGAAATTTGAAAGATTTAAGATGATATCAAAAACTCAACATGCCTAAAGATTGACGAGCGCTTGATTCCATCACGTCATGACACACACTATAGTCTGAGAAAAAATGCTCTTCTCGTGTGTCTTTTCTAGTGTTGTTGCACTCTGGAGAGCGTCCTTGACATAATCATTTATCATTATTCTCTCGCGAAAAAAAAAAGGAAAGGGGGAATGGGACAGAGGGCGCAAAGTAAGCTAAATGCGTCTAATGTCCATCATTATCAACGGAAGTGAAAATATAATTTCTAGGAATCAAGAAAATGAAACAACAACCCCCCCCCAAAAAAAAACAACAACAACAACCCAACAAAAAAAACAACAACAAAAACCCAACCACACACACAAAAAGAAAACAAAACCAACAACAACAATAAAAACCCAACCAAAAGTGGAGCTTCGCTTTTTTTCTTTTGTCATTTGAAAAAAAAAATGTATTTGAACTGCGTCGAACAACATGGAAACGGGCTGTCTTTATATTGTTTGACCATCACGAAAGCTGAGTGTCGCCGTATTGCCAATTCAATTTATTTATTTAAATTATTTAAATCTAGATGTAAGTGTTTTTACCACCATCGACACGATTTTGTTCTTTTAGGAGACGAGTCTCTTCCGTAGAATTACAAAGTTCTATCTGTTCAGTATCTAGTTTTCAGAAACTTGACGTAAAACGTTTTTGAGTTTCACAACATGTCAAGCATTTTCGAATGCAAATCTCTGAATATCTTGATAACGACTTCGAATAATCTTACAATTTTGATAGATCAGATAGAACATTTATTAGTTTCTGACCTCATGGTCTTGGTACCTCAAAACGACACAAAAATATATCAGATAGAACTTTGTAATTCTAAGGTAGCGGAGTGTCAGCTCTGTCTGTTGGGGCAATCTAGGATGAGGGGAGACATAATGACCCAATAGACCGACGGAGATATTCTCCCTTCACGGGAATCGAACTCAGGTCTTCTGCCTGTGACACTGAAGCCCCTAACCGTTAGATCTACACCACAGACATAGGTGGACATCTTGCTCCAACACACAAGTAAGTTACATCACAACATTTTAATACTATTTAGACAAAATTTGTTGGTATACAGTCCATAAATATAAAGCAATGAGCAAGAACTCAATTACCTATATGAATGGACTAGATAGAGTATCCTTATCCTTCTCCGAGGGTGGTTGGCGGGTGGTACAGTGTGGCTTGCTCCTTCCTTTCTATTAACATCTATCGTCCTTATCTCTAGTCTCCTCATTCTTTCCATTGAAAGCTACACTCTAATATTCGGCACTCACAATAATATGACCTAACTGTGTTGCTAGTGCCATAAAACTTGTACTAAAACTAAAAAGTCTGAAAAAACCCCCATCTATCTTTCTTCTCGGGTGCAGTATCCCACACACAATTTGAGTCAGCCAGGACAGGAAAGATGGAAGCCCACCACCTACAAAACAACCCAGTTTGCTGTTGAACGGGCGCAGCCTAAAACATTACAAGTATTTTTAAGGCCACACACACAAAAAAACCCCAGCAATTAAAAAACCCAAACATAACAAAGTAAAACAAAGACAAAACAAAACAAAAACAAAAACAAAAACAAAAAACGACCACAGTCTCATTTTCAGGTACAGAGAAAATCACAATGTAGTAATGTTTAAAACACACTGTGCTTCTATTAATTTCTACAATCAAACTATGCCTTTCTTCTAAAGGGGTATTCAAACAAGGACTGAGTCGGGTTTTTGTTGGTTTTGTTAAATTGTTTTTTGAAGAATGAACTATGGATCCAATGCGCTGTGGGAGCAATTGATTTATTTGTAACTTCAATTGCTTTTTTTGTTGTTTTTTTCATTGTGGTCTTCATTAAAATGTGTAATGGTGAGGTCGATTTGATACTATGGAGATCATCTTGTGTAGCCCTGTTTATGCGTATGTGGAGGTCTCTATACAGCACCCTCCACTCGTTCTTCTATTGAGATCTTCGTTTGTCATGGTCAGATTGAATTGCGATTATGCGGGTAATGCGGACCACGCAGCACCGTTATATTATAATATGAGCGTAGAGAGTATCAAAAACAACAAATGTAAATTTATGTGTGCTGCAATTAACAAAAAACGCATTTCTCCCTCAAAAGATAAAAGGGGGGTTTCGTCCGATATTTGAACTCCTGTTTTTTTACCCTTTATATCGCAAATGAGACCATCTAAACATTACTGTTTTAAATTAATATTTGTCCTAAAATGTGCTGCCACCTTTGTTTTGATCTGCTTTGATTCAGTTAAAACTTCAACAAAAGTCTTCCCCACGCTTTCCCCTTTTGGAATAAGAACCTCTATTTCACAAAGCTTTTCTAAAGGGAAAAAAGAGAAGAAAAAAATTGTTTTGATCGCAGTCGCTGTTTTGTCTTAAAAGGGATTACATTATTTATAAACATGTAGAACATAGTATCAAATTCTTGTAGCTTGAAGGCATTTTTGGTTGACAAGATGTCAAAGCCTAGGCTTTGCCTGGTTGCGTGACAAACTAGTTGTTAAGGGCATAACACAGAACGTGTTGTGGGAACAGGTGAGTGCTTGCGTATGTGTGTACGTGTTTTTTTTTTTCTTATTTTCCTTTTTGTCTCTTTTCCCCCCCCCCCTGTCTCTCTGTTTGTCTCTCTCTCTCATTTTTCCTCTTGCTCTTTATTTCACGCTCTCTCTCTCTCCATTAATATTGGCAATTGAACTGAGAGAGAGAGAAAGAAAGAGAGAGAAAGAAACAGAGAGAGAGAGGAGAGAGAGAGAGAGAGAGAGAGAGAGAGAGAGAGAGAGAGAGAGACAGACAGACAGACAGACAGACAGACAGACA
>NW_004800584.1:2140-2885 GCF_000002075.1 Aplysia californica | reverse complement strand
TACATACATACATACATACATACATACATACATACATACATACAGAATACACATACAGACATACATACACACACACGCATATACACATGCACACACACACAGGCATACACACAGACACAAACGTACAAACAACACGCGGTGGGTGGGATTCAGCGCTGATACGGACTTCAAGAGAACTTCCTGTTCTATTCTTCCACTATTTACAATGTTCTCGGCAGAAGCAGAATGAAGACGACTCAGGGAATTTAAGGTTCAGTCAGAGTTTTACGGCACTTGCAACACAATAAGGTCATATAAGTGCCGAAGATTAGAGGCGTTACAAGAGAGTAATAAACACAAAAAAAGGAGGAGAGATCAGGACGATAGATGTTTGATAGGAAGGAAGGAAGGAGCAAACCACACCAGAGCACCCGCCAACCACCCACTCACTCAGGTATATTTCAGAGGATTTACACATATTAAGAGCTTTCTTGTCACATACACACATACACATATACATATATACACACGTACGCACATACACACATACATATATACACATGTATGCACATACACACATACATATATACATATATACACATGTACGCACATACACACATACACATATACATATATACACACGTACGCACATACACACATACATATATACACATGTATGCACATACACACATACATATATACATATATACACATGTACGCACATACACACATACACATATACATATATACACACGTACGCACATAC
>NW_004800584.1:0-1287 GCF_000002075.1 Aplysia californica | reverse complement strand
TCTTGTCACATACATACATACATACGCACACATACAAACGTACATACACACACACGTACACACACACGTACACACAATTCACTGAGGGTGGACGTCAGCTATCATGTCACACTACACACACATACATATGCACGCACGTGTTTGCTCACACTACACACACATACATATGCACGAGCGCGTTTGCTCACACTACACACACATACATATGCATGAGCGCGTTTGCTCACACTACACACACACACATATGCACGCACGTGTTTGCTCACACTACACACACATACATATGCACGCACGCGTTTGCTCACACTACACACACATACATACATATGCACGCACGCGTTTGCTCACACTACACACACATACATACATATGCACGCACGCGTTTGCTCACACTACACACACATACATATGCACGAGCGCATTCACCCAGACTACACACACATACATACATGTGCACAAACACATGCCCACCCACATGCACACACATATGCGCACACAAACACACGCATGCACACACATATGAACTCACCCGCACACTCTCACACATACACACACGCACACACACACACACACACACACACACACAACAGTACTCACACTCATCATCAGTATGTAGTTTCTTCTTCATCTCCTCCAGTCTCCTCTGGTCTTTAGCGATAGACTTGTCTCTCTTCAAGGTCAACGTCTTCTCCTTCTCGTCATCGGGAAGGTCGCGAACCAACGAGTACTCTTCGTGGTTCGTAATGCCTGGAGGGTTCACACAAGGGGTTTTTGTTAAGTTTTAGTTAGAGTTTTACAGCGTTTGCAACACAATTAGGTCACAAAATTGTCGAGGATTTAGTTTTTAGATTTTTTTGCTTTAGTTTGAGTTTTACAGCTTTTGCAACACAATTAGGTCAAATTACTGCCGAAGAATTAGTTTTAATTTTAGCAATAGTAGTAGGGCATATGCAACACAATTAAGCTGTATAAGTGCCAAAGATTACAAGTGTTACTGGAGGGTAAAATACAAAGAAAAGCACCCGCCAACCACCCATACACATCAGTCTACCCAAAATTGCTCAAGTTCAGTCCAGTTGAGCCCACGGCAGGGTGTGGTGGGCTGGTTGACAGGGGGGGGGTTGTTTTTGTTTTTTCGCACGTATAAATAGAAGCACATGGTCAAGTTTGGTCAAGTTTGGTCAAGTTTGGTCAAGTTTGGTCAAGTTTGGTCCTGTTTGGTGGACACACAGACAGACAGACAGATGGACACACAGACAGAAACACAGACGGACACACAGACAGACA
>NW_004800583.1:0-2245 GCF_000002075.1 Aplysia californica | reverse complement strand
TTTATGTCGTGAGATTGCGGGTTCGGGGTTCGAGCCTTAGCTCCTTGGGAAAGGCACTTTACACGAATTTCCCTTTTGGCTCTGTCCTTTCGGAAATGAATGTTAAACTCGGAGGTCCAGCCTCTTAAAAAAACCCAGAGTGTTGGTAGAGGGGTTTAAGCCTTTACCATTTCTCTTTTTCCTCCAATGGAAATGTTGTGGCATATTTGAAATCACCATCCACAAAACAAAGAAATAGCAAATTGTCTATTTCATAGCATGCACTTTACTGCCTGCTTTCTCTGGGTCTTTGAAAAAAGAAAACCATAATGGGTTTTTTTAAAAGTCCACCCCAAAAGTGCGTCTTCAAGTGTTGTTGGATTATTAAAATGCGTGTCTTCAAAATACGAGCAAACAAATAAACAAATAAACAAACAAACAAACAAACAAACAAACAAACAAACAAACAAACAAACAAACAAAACAAAACTCTGGTTTGTTTTTACTTCTTTATTTTCCTTGTGTTGTTTTCTTCTGTCTCTTACACTTTCCCAGCACTTATTGACTATCATAGTTTCGATGTGCTTCTCTTTACTCAAGCAAACAAACAAATAAACAAACTCACAAATAAACAAACAAAAACCCCAGAAAATATGGGGTAAGTGTAGGGGAGGGAGGGTAGGGGAAGAAGGAATGGGGAGAGAGGGTTGGAGAAAGAAGGAATGGGGAGAGAGGGTTGGAGAAAGAAAGGAATGGGGGAGTTTGCTGGGGAGAGAAGAGCTGTTGTGAGAGACTCTGGGGGAAAAGGGATAAGGGGAGACAGGATAGATATGGGACAGGAATTGTTTGAAGGTCTAGAAAGCGAATCCGTAGATGCCCTTGATGACCCCGTTGATGTAGGTTTTACAGCCGTCGTAGGCGGAGTACTTGGGCGAGTAGACGCAGAAATCTAGGAGTTGGTTACAGTCCTTGACTGTCTGGTACCTGGTCGTGGGGGAGAGAGAGAGACAACAGGGATGATAATGTGGGAGAGAGAGAGAGAGAGAGAGAGAGAGAGAGAGAGAGAGAGAGAGGAGAGAGAGAGAGAGAAGGAAAGACAGAGAAAGAGGGAGAGAAGGCGAGAGAGTTACGGTGAGTTAGAGAGTCAGAGAGAGTCAGAGAGGGAGCAGGGATGGAAATGTTAGGGAGAGAAAGAGACACAGGGAGAGACAGGCCGATAGATAGAGAAAGAAGGAGAAAGAGAGAGAGAGAGAGAGAGAGAGAGAGAGAGAGAGAGAGAGAGAGAGAGAGAGAGAGAGCGACAAGAAGAAACATGGAAATACAGAGAGATGGAGAAGGGGTAGACAGGGAGAGGGAGAGGGAGCTATAGAGAGATTGAGACAGAGATAGAGGCAAAGAAAGACAGAGAGAGGATGAGAGAAAGAAAGAAAGAAAGAAAGAAAAAAGAGAAAGAGATTTGAAGACATGAAGACAGACAGATTAAAAAAACAACAACCCAAAAGTGTTAAAAACCTCACCAGTACAGTTAGGGAAGGGTCCTCCGACAAACTGCACGAGGTATCGAAATCGTTCTTCAGCAAATTCCCGAGACAGACCCAGACCGCCACAGCGGACGAACATCCACCTGGACATACAAGCAAAACACACTATTGTACACATCAGACAAACAGACAAAACACATTATTGTACACACCAGACACACAGACAAATAAAACACATAATTGTACATACCAGACACACACAACAATTATACATATGATATTATGTACAATTCTCCTGTAACCTTAAACTTGAATAGAGACATGGTGCAATATGTATAATCACCTTTCTATATCTCAAACCATTCTAGCTTGTGTGGTGTCGATAGCCTTGTGCTTAGGCTCCCGAACTTGTACTCGGGGGTTCGAGCCTCAGTTCGGTCCGACGTAGTGTTCTTGGGAAATGCACATTACACGAATTCCAAACTTGGCTCGATCCTTTTGGAGAAGGACGTCTAACTCGGAGGTCCTGCCTCATAAATAACCTCACAGTGTTGATAGTTAAACCAATACCTTTTCCTCATTTTTATTCTTGCTTGAAAAGGTAATATGAAAAGGCTGTAGGATTTAGCCTGGTCACATTTTCCAATAAAACTTGTTGCTGGAAATCGTTAAGCTTTTAAATTCAGTACTTATTGCACGTTTACTTTCTTTATTTTCTTTTCGGGTGGCATGTTAATTTAGGTCAGAAAAGGAAAGTTTTCCACAGGAAAAATTACGATTATCCT
>NW_004800582.1:0-2878 GCF_000002075.1 Aplysia californica | reverse complement strand
TAGTACAGGGGCCACTGCTGTATGAACATGAGGACGATCATAACGATGTCATAAGGGTCAACGTGAGCCGAATAAATATTGCTGCGGTAAGGAATATTTTGTGTGTAGCTTCAGTCCTTCTCCTTTTCAATTACTGCGCAGCTATCTCTCTCGTTTTGTCTCTCCTTCACTCCCTAACTTATCCATTATATTTCTCCCTTTCCCTTAATCCCTCTGTCTGTGTCGTTTCCCCTCTATTTATTTATCTTTTTCTGTCTCTCTCTCTTTCACACTCACACACACAAACACACACACACACACACACACACACACACACACACACACACATACATGCACATACACACGTATTGTCTCTTTTTTTCATTTTGCTCACTTAATCACCCCTAACATTCTCTCCCACCCCCTCCCCCTTCTCAGTCAGTTTTCTGAATTATTTATTAAACATTTGATTCGTATTATATTTTAGTTTACTATTGTATGTCTTTTTGCTCAGGATTCCTTTCAGACAATAAATTTTTGTTTTTAATAAGTACAAGAAGAAACATTCTGAAGTTTGTCCCTTTTTAAAGTTAATTTGGATGGTTTTAACAATCATCCAACGCTTACCTAACTTTCTACACACCCTGTGTATATGCCCTAAACACAACCGATTCATACTTATAACTTATAACGATACGTTTAACAAATGTATACTTGTTTCTGACTCTATCAAAAGAAAAAAAAATTATATCTTTAAAAATGTATATAAATAAATAATACTCATCATATTTTATACTTGTTATTTCTGGAACAGCTTCAGTTCTTAAATCGTGAGATGGCTGATGCGGGCTACTATCCCCGGGACTGAGGTTAACGACATGGCTCACACAGCGCTGATTGGTTTGGGACCTACAGCGCCGGAACTGGACTTGTCGTCAGTGGAGAGATATTCTGTTCTCTAATGGACACCAGTTTGGATACACCCATGCTCATGGTATGAATACAGGCTGGCAGAGGGACATGGCTCAGTGACTCGACCGAGGTTCATGGCAGTTGTTTAGGTGATCAGCGGCCGGTGAAATGGTATACAAAAGTGACACTTTACTACTAGAACAGGAGGTGTGGTCTAAGTTTTCCGCACCTATGTATATTGTGAATTTCTAAACATTCAGGGCCTTTGATTAAAAGCACCTTCTTCTTCAAGTGGACTTATCCTACCCGATGCTCAGACTGTAGCACATTTTAGGAGTTCAAAGACAAGTACTTGAGAGTGAAATACTTGAAAAAAACTTTTTTGAGCTCTTGTTACTGCTTCTGTCTTCTCAAATTTATGATCTCATAAGAATACATCGTTTTTTAAAAAGAGTGTTTAATGCGTAACTGCTAAGGGAAAAATAAACAGACACAAAAGCAATGTACATTTTAGACGCTTTGGTCTTATGTTGGTGAGTGTTTTGAAAGTTCACTTTATGGTGTAAGCCGTGAAATCAGACTGAGTGGGTAAATACTATTCTGATAATAATAGGTTTTTCATGTAAATCGTTTTAGAAGCAGCTTGTTTCAACTGTGTGGAATAACTGCACAAGGTTGTACAAGACTTTGACTTGGATCCTTTGTGTTGGAATATAAGAATATTGGTTTTATGTAATATGCTGTTTTTTAGGAGATTTCATATCAGTAATGCAGATTTGAGAAGTGTGATAAATAGAAATATCGCATCATCTCTCTGTTACTGAGCTCCGATAAATGTATCTGACCTTGTAGAAAGAGTATAAAGCTCAGACTGTAGCATATTTCAGGAATTCAAAGACAAGTCTTTGAGGGGGAAATGCTTGAAAAGATTAATTTGACTTCTGATTATTGTTATGGTCTTTCATACGCACGTATGATAAACTTCACATGTGGAATGTCATAAGCATGTACGTAACTTTCTTTATAAAAATATCATAGTCTTTAACATAAGGGCAGTGTACACTTGAGACATTCTCGTCATATATCTGTTGAGGGTTTGTCCACGTGTTTGGTGTAAATATTTGAAATTGACTGACTGAGTTAACATTTTTAGAACATAATTTACATGTAGATCGGTCAAGTGTGTTTGAACTCGTATGTCAGACATTAACTGTGTGGAATAACTGCACAAGGTTGTACAAGACTTTGACTTGGATTCTTTGTGTTTGACTATAAGAATATTGTTTTATGCAATGTGCTGTTTTTCTAGATTTTCATGTCTGTACCACAGATTTTTAGAAGCTATATGAATGTAAATATCTTATTTTATCTCTGTTTTAAATTGAGCTCTGACAAATGTATCTGACCCCCTAAATAGAATATAAAGCTCAGACTGTAGCATATTTCAGGAATTCAATGACAAGTACTTGAGAGGGAAATGCTTGAAAAGACTTCTTGACTTCTGATTATTGTTATGGTCTTAGACTCACGTATGATACACTCACATTTGTGATGTCATAAGAATAGAACATTTTTGAATAGAAAGTTCTCTCTCTTCTTTCTGCATTGATACGACAAGTCTAGCTCATTTATTAATCTACGAGGAACTCGATGCTTCGCTTAACACCTCTGCAGCCCAGCGACTAAGGAAAAATCATTTGATTAAAAAAATCATGATCCTGAAACTTACAAGCTTTTTACACTTTGGCCCTTTAGATCTTATATTGATGAAGGTTTTGGGAAGTTAGATGTATACACAGGCCTTCTAAGCAGGCTGTCCGGTTAACTAGTTGACCAGCATCTCTTTTTGAGGCAGCTGGCATCAGCGGCGAAGTGCCCCCCTGTGCAGGTCCGAAATCCGCTGTGTGGCATATCGTTACAAGATTACCAAAAAATAGATGATGTTCGACAAGGTAGCCATAGAACAATATGATCTGCAGCAACCAGT
>NW_004800581.1:2239-4027 GCF_000002075.1 Aplysia californica | reverse complement strand
CTAATTTTGCGAATGAAATAACGCTTCTAAGCCTTCTGTACTTACACATGTGAGCATTGAATTTCTAGGTTGTCTTAGTTGGTTGTTGTGCTCACGGAGAGAGGGACAGGATGAGAGAGAGGGAGAGAGAGAGAGAGAGAGAGAGAGAGAGAGAGAGAGAGAGAGAGAGAGTGTGTGAGAGTGTGTGTGTGAGAGAGAGAGAGAGTGTGAGAGAGTGTGTGTGAGAGAGTGGTGCTCTCTTCCCACACATCCTAATGTTGGTGGACATGTCTAGAGACACACGGACTGGTCTATGGGGGGAGAGAGGGGGAGAGGGAGAGAGAGAGAGAGAGAGTGTGTGTGTGAGAGAGAGAGAGAGAGAGGGAGAGTGTGAGGGAGAGAGGGAGAGACAGACATATACAGACAGTTGTATACATAGACAGACGTACATCCCTAAGACCTAAGCCACCAGACGTACATCCCTAAGACATAAGCAGACGTATACACAGACGACAGACGTACCTCCCTAAGACATAAGCGGCCAGGGTAGCAGCACCGGTCACAGAACACGCGTCCATCAGCTTCCCTCCGAAGGCCCCGCCCACTCGAGGCACCGTCATATTGATGCTGGAACACAACGATCACCATGACAACATCGGCCTTAAGTGTCCTCTCAGAGGAACACAACGATCACCATGACAACATCGGTCTTAAGTGTCCTCTCAGAGGAACACAACGATCACTGTAACAACATCGGTCTTAAGTGCTTTCTCAAACGTGGGAAGAAAAACCTCATTAGAATTCAATGTGTGTGTGTGCATCTGTTTAAGTGTAAGAGTCTGTGTGTTTGCATACGTTTGCATTACAAACATTTACAGGAACCACCATAACTTAAAATTATGCAACATTCAGTAAGCGTACGAATAATTTATCAATATAAATATAATTATAAAATAGCAAAAGGTTTCCTACTTTTCCTGGATAAGAGTATTCAAAAAGTGAAGCATTGTATTGAAATCAGACGCTCATCAAAATAATGAAATCAAAGAAACCGGCATTTTTCTGCCATTTTGGAAATTGTTCTCAAATTTTTGTTTTTTGACTCAACATCTTTATTGTCCATTTACAACACATTTCTGTGTAGACTTGACTGAAAATAATCAATGATTTAAGGCACAAACAATACAAATTTTCACTTTCCAAAGTCTCTCAAGCTATGGTAATCACTAAAATATGGAGGCCATTCTCTAAATAAACCCCTGAAATCAGGTGACCCCCACCTCCTTCAATTCTAAATAGCTAGACTTCTGTTCAAGATAGATGGGTATTACTTTCATCAAATGCAAAACAAAGAACCGGTTTTATGAAGGTACGAATAACTTCACAGGCTTAAAAATGGACAAGCGCCCGATTCCTCCGCATTGTGACACAAATAAGTGATTGTCCCATCTAGCTTTCATCTATCATAATAATAATAATAAATAGCATTTGTATAGCGCATATCCCGGCTCAACAGCAGGCTCTATGCACTTTACACTATATTAAGCATTTCATCTATCATCTCTACCATGCTTCATGAAGAGTAGTTTTTCAAAAGCGTTTAAGAAATAGTACCATGCTTCATGAAGAGTAGTTTTTCAAAAGCATTTAAGTAATAGAAATACTAAGAGAGTTAAAGAAACCAAAAACACGAGTAAATTAACTCAAATAACAAGAGAGTTTACATTTTTAAAAACTCTATTAGTAAAAGAAATCTCAGCAGACTTTTTAAAAAAGCACAAAATCCCCTGTAAGTAGCGGAAATTCCAG
>NW_004800581.1:0-2139 GCF_000002075.1 Aplysia californica | reverse complement strand
AGAGAGAGAGAGAGAGAGAGAGAGAGAGAGAGAGTGTGTGAGAGTGTGTGTGTGAGAGAGAGAGAGAGTGTGAGAGAGTGTGTGTGAGAGAGTGGTGCTCTCTTCCCACACATCCTAATGCTCTCTTCCCACACATCCTAATGTTGGTGGACATGTCTAGAGACACACGGACTGGTCTGTGGGGGGAGAGAGGGGGAGAGGGAGAGAGAGAGAGAGAGAGTGTGTGTGTGTGAGAGAGAGAGAGAGAGGGAGAGTGTGAGGGAGAGAGACAGACATATACAGACAGTTGTATACATAGACAGACGTACATCCCTAAGACCTAAGCCACCAGACGTACATCCCTAAGACATACGCAGACGTATACACAGACGACAGACGTACCTCCCTAAGACATAAGCGGCCAGGGTAGCAGCACCGGTCACAGAACACGCGTCCATCAGCTTCCCTCCGAAGGCCCCGCCCACTCGAGTTAAGTGTCCTCACAGAGGAACACAACGATCACCATGACAACATCGGCCTTAAGTGTCCTCTCAGAGGAACACAACGATCACTGTAACAACATCGGTCTTAAGTGCTTTCTCAAACGTGGGAAGAAAAACCTCATTAGAATTCAATGTGTGTGTGTGCATCTGTTTAAGTGTAAGAGTCTGTGTGTTTGCATATGTTTGCATTACAAACATTTACAGGAACCACCATAACTTAAAATTATGCAACATTCAGTAAGCGTACGAATAATTTATCAATATAAATATAATTATAAAATAGCAAAAGGTTTCCTACTTTTCCTGGATAAGAGTATTCAAAAAGAGAAGCAGCGTGGTGAAATCAGGCGCTCGTCAAAATAATGAAATCAAAGAAACCGGCATTTTTCTGCCATTTTGGAAATTGTTCTCAAATTTTTGTTTTTTGGCTCAACACCTTTCACGTCCATTTACAACTCATTTCTGTGTAGACTTGACTGAAAATAATCAATGATTTAAGGCACAAACAATACAAATTTTCACTTTCCAAAGTCTCTCAAGCTATGGTAATCACTAAAATATGGAGGCCATTCTCTAAATAAACCCCTGAAATCAGGTGACCCCCACCTCCTTCAATTCTAAATAGCTAGACTTCTGTTCAAGATAGATGGGTATTACTTTCATCAAATGCAAAACAAAGAACCGGTTTTATGAAGGTACGAATAACTTCACAGGCTTAAAAATGGACGAGAGCCTGATTCCACCGCATTGTGACACAAATAAGTGATTGTCCCATCTAGCTTTCATCTATCATAATAATAATAATAAATAGCATTTGTATAGCGCATATCCCCGCTCAACAGCAGGCTCTATGCACTTTACACTATATTAAGCATTTCATCTATCATCTCTACCATGCTTCATGAAGAGTAGTTTTTCAAAAGCGTTTAAGTAATAGTACCATGCTTCATGAAGAGTAGTTTTTCAAAAGCGTTTAAGTAATAGAAATACTAAGAGAGTTAAAGAAACCAAAAACACGAGTAAATTAACTCAAATAACAAGAGAGTTTACATTTTTAAAAACTCTATTAGTAAAAGAAATCTCAGCAGACTTTTTAAAAAAGCACAAAATCCCCTGTAAGTAGCGGAAATTCCAGCACAAACGTACAAGTTGAGAGAAAGAACAACGTACAAGTTGAGAGAAAGAACAACGTACAAGTTGAGAGAAAGAACAACGTACAAGTTGAGATAAAAAAACGTACAAGTTGAGATAAAAAAACGTACAAGTTGAGATAAAAAAACGTACAAGTTGAGATAAAAAAACGTACAAGTTGAGATAAAAAAACGTACAAGTTGAGATAAAAAAAACGTACACGTTGAGATAAAAAAACGTACAAGTTGAGATAAAAAAACGTACACGTTGAGATAAAAAAACGTACAAGTTGAGATAAAAAAACTTACAAGTTGAGATAAAAAAAACGTACACGTTGAGATAAAAAAACGTACAAGTTGAGATAAAAAAACGTACAAGTTGAGATAAAAAAACGTACAAGTTGAGATTAAAAAAACGTACAAGTTGAGATAAAAAAAACGTACACGTTGAGATAAAAAAACGTACAAGTTGAGATAAAAAAACGTACAAGTTGAGATAAAAAAACGTACAAGTTGAGAGGCTTCCC
>NW_004800580.1:0-2905 GCF_000002075.1 Aplysia californica | reverse complement strand
GTCTTAAACACTTAACTCATTCGCTACGCCGAGCCGTGGGGGGCGGCGCGGCTCAAGTGCCGTCAGTACGTTCAATTTTAGCTTGGTTTCTATTCCAATCCAAATATCCATGTTAAAATAAAGGTCATAATGTAATGTTGACTTCCGGGTCAAGCGTTTCCACCAAAAATCGGAAGTTTTGATTCAGTTTTGAAACATGATTTCGTAGTTTATTCGACTTTGTTTTATCGCGAAGCCCAAATTATAGCCCAGACACCAGTCTTAGTACTTTTACTACAACAAAATCCATCATTATTTTGCTCACTAAAGAAGTGTAGGACTCTTCTTTATTATATTGGTACTATTGGACGCAAATTGCCGGTACACTGTAATTGAGAAATCAATATTTTTGAGTGCTAGATCTAGGCCTGGATCTAAATAGTCAAAATATTTTTTTCTCCCCAAAATCACTACTTTTGGGTGAAATTAATCAAAAAGTACCACTCAAGACATGTATAGGTTTATTCCAAATGCAATTCTGAATAATTCCATATAAGTTACGCATATTTTTTTCTGTTTGTGATCCTTTTTTCAAAATTATTTTTTTTCAATATCGGATGTTATCATCCAAATGTACAAATATTATGGAATGTATGTAAATAACTGCACATTTTTCAATATTTTCCTGTTCCATATACAGTTATGGTTATTTTGATGTATCATTTGACTAGGTGCAAACATATTTTTTTAGTTTCACCTGAGATTATAATTTTTTTATTTTCTAATTTTATCCGCATCCAATCACAATTGTGTTGCATAATCGTCTCTTACAGGAACCGACGTTGAAAAACACGCAAATAAATAATGCAGATGTATTCTACAAACCATACTGAAAATGTTGGTATAAAATATGTCGATATTTATTTAAATTTATGGCCCCAAAGACCTGTGAACTGTGCACTAGTCATAATCTCATTTCGCCCTCCCAAAAAGAATTCGTCCACAAGCCGAAAATAATACGTAGCGAATGAGTTAATAAACTTACTAACTTACTATTGTCACAATTGTCCTGCACAGCTTCTAGGCAAACGTATCATGCCACAAACTACAACTCAATAATACGTCTTGAAAGCATAGTAGTAAATCATTAGGAACAGTATCTAGATATGAGCCAAGAATTCCCCATAACATGTTTTTAGTCTTGCATCAATCAGTAAAAATAAACAAGACCATCACCAATGCACAATCACAACAAAACAAAAGAAAGTTTAGCTCAAGAGTTCTCTTTTACTTCTGTAATTTTAAGAATATCAATAAACAAATACAGCAAAATAAAAATTTATGTGAGTCTTCCCTGCTTTAAGGTGGGTTCATATTGATATGATAATACACCAGATAAAGACACATTAATATGTAAAATTATAACTTTATTTATTTGAAATATAATTTCTGGGCCAACCTGGTTGCTCTATTCCTTTGTAGCCAAATCGTGGGAAAACATGGAACATTGTAGCATTAAGCTTCCCAATCTCCTTAGGATCCAGAGTTCCATTGGTGTCTTCATCAAAAAGACGGAAAATAGATGCTTTGTCCTGAAAGAGCAAGAAATTTAAATGCAACAGCTTAAAACATGAAGCCGGGTTTACAATTATCCGACAAGTCTGTTTGTAAGTTCAGATTATATTTGGAAGGATATCAAACCCACCAGTGCTCATTTTCTAAGCCATATATTCAGCAATAACAAACTTTGAAACTTTGAACTCTTGATATGTACCAGCATTTAAAAAAACCCAACAACCCGCTCTCACTGTTATCATCTGTATCTACTACCTTTTGAATTATTTTAACAATGCTGTTATTACTGTCAAATGACATCAAATTTCAGAGACAAAACATTTATAAATTTTCCCTCCTCTTGTACTGTTACTGCTTAAGGGCTTGAGTAATCTCGTATCAACATCAGTAACTTTAAAAAAAAATTCTTTTTAAACCCAATAAGTCTCTCATGTAAAATGTTCTAATTTCAAAGAAACAAAATCAAGCCTCAAAGTAAAACTGCAAAAGACTGTAACAAAAAAGTGGGGTCACTGAGAGAACTCAGGCTGGCATGAATTCGGGAAAATGGGACCACAATGGCTTTACAAAAATCCAGCAGAAAAAGTGGACCTGTAACAAAATAATGTACTATCTATTCCAAAAACCTGACTGAAACGACAGAACCTACCTGATTGTGGCGCTCCAGCCACTGGTGCAGGTTGTTGCTCTGCAAGAAATCATCCTCGAAGTTGGCTTTGGACAACAGCACGTTGCTCTTCACCTACACGAAAATAGAAGAATGTCAGTGGAAAACTTGAAATATATAGGAATATCAGTGGAAAATGAAATATTTAGGAATATCAGGGGGAAACTTGAAATATTTAGGAATATCAGTGGAAAATGAAATATTTAGGAATATCAGGGGGAAACTTGAAATATTTAGGAATATCAGGGGAAACTTGAAATATTTAGGAATACCAATGGAAAACTTGAAATATAGTCGAACCTGCTATGACGGCCACCAGTATAATATGGCCACCTGTACAAATAACCACTTTCCATTTCCTCCCATGCATTTTTTCTATATAATTTCACTGGGAAAAATGGTCAGCTGTCCAAAATGGCCCCGGACACAATTTTATCAACCAATAACCAAAAATACCTGTTTGAGACAACCTTGTAAATCTCTGATCACTGTTGACTGGCCACAAAATCCTTGTGATTTGACTACGAAAAGGCATAATTAAAAGATCGGGAGTTTGATTTCAGTCAGGAATCTATGTCTCCCCCCCCCCCCCCAACCCGAATAAAAAAAAACCCCTAACAAACACTTAACATAGTTTTCCCTATCTGAAAGTACAACAGGATTCCAGTATCCGTTAGGAGGTAC
>NW_004800579.1:0-2902 GCF_000002075.1 Aplysia californica | reverse complement strand
ATCTCTGTATGCGCTTACTTAGGTTCTTTTCTCTCGCGCAGAGTATTTATATGTGTGAGACATACAAATATATATATATAGAGCGAGATCTTTTTTTTTCTTTGTGATAATATGTGTATATAGAACAGAGTGTTTGTGTTATATATATATATATATATATATATATATATATATATATATATATATATATATATATATATATATATATATATATATATATATATATATATATATATATATATATGGGTGAGGTCAAAACGTGCCCACAGGAACTCAGAAATTAAAATAGCTGTGAGAAAAAAATTGATGCTAAATATTACTTAGTTGAGGTTTCAATTACATTTTCTTGTAATAGATAAGATGACTCAGGGCCCAGTAGACAAAAAAACCCAGGGACAATTATCCTGACACACATTATTTCTTACCTCTTGTAGAAGGGCGAGAGCTCTCCGTGCTTGTGTGGAAGAAATGAGAGAAAAATGAATACCAGTTGAAACACCAGGCACAGTCAAAACATTGTTTTAGTTTTAGTTTCAGTAAAAGTTTTACAGCACTTGCATCCCAATTAGGTCATACAAGTGCCCGAGATTAGAGGTTCCACTAGAGAGTTACATTATACACCCAAAAAAAAGAAGGAGAGATTAGAATGACAGATGTTTAAAAGGAAAGAAGGAGCACAGCAATCAAAGCACCCACCAACCACACACTCGAAATTGTCCAAGACGGCTAGAAACTCTTGAGGAGGAGGAAAGTGGTTGTCTTAGACAGGTGGGTATCTTGGACAGTGCCATTATAATGTTGACCCTTCCAGCCCCAGCCCTATTTGTGCACTCCCTAACCCCAGTCCCAGCCAATACAGTAGTATATTACAAAAAGAAGCATGCATTCTAAAAAGTGAGGGGGGCTCTCGTGGCCTAGAGGTTAAGGTGTTGGCCTCTCATTCAAAGGTCCCGGGTTCGAATCCGGGTAGCGACCGAAAAATTTTCTTCTCTAAAAACTTGTCTCCTTTCACCTTCTTTCCTGCTCTCTAGCAATGTTCTGTTTTCTGCTTTCATTTCCACTTTCTTCCCCCTCCCCCTCACCTCCTTTGCCCCCTCCTCTGGGCTCGTGACTCTTTCTGCAGCCTTTCTACTGCTACTCCTTGGCTCCTCCTTACTGCTGTCTTTCTGCCACACCCCTGGTCTTCAGGTAGGAAAGATCTACACCTAGCCTTCTCGGACAAGGGCGAAAAATCTCAGAGGGCCCGTGTGCAAGTTGCGTACGTTAAAGATCCCTTGGTGGTCTAAAATCGATAAGAGTAGGCTTCGGCCGCCACCCGAGCAAAATTCAAAATTTCCTACCAACTGAAAATATTAGGTGTGTCCCGCGCGCTCATATGACCTTATGCAGTTGCGAGCGTCGTAAAACACTTTACAAAAACAAAAAAACAAACTAAAAAATGATGTAGTATCTTTGTAATTAGGTTTAGATAATAAAGTATAACAATGTTTAAAAGTAAATGAATAAATATTATGAAAATTAAACTTTAATTAGGTTAGCTAATTTAGAAAAAAGCGCAAATTCGGTGCCCCTGAAACTGAGAATATACGCTCTTGGGAGGGTGGGAGGTACAAGCACTGCAGAAAATATCCACGTTTGGGGCTGGAAGGGTTAAGACAAACTGTGAGGGGGAAATTCCAAAGTGATTGCTTGTACAGTTGACTGTCTCGGACAGGTGGCCTGTAGAGTAGGTGCAACAGCCATATGTCAAAGATTCACTATTCATTTCTTCACAATTTCTCTCATGACCTATAAAGATGTATATATAAAACATTCTTCCTTTTTCTTTCAACACGTACAAGGCTTGACAGAGAAACAACTGAAGATTCTGACGGCGAAGAAATCGACTGCTCGATGGAAGACTCCTCTATATGTGAGGCAGCGTGGTGAAATCAGGCGCTCATCAAAATAATGAAAACAAAGTAGAACGATTTTTTCACTGGTATGATAATTTTTTTGAATTTTTGTTTTTTCGTTTAACACCTTTTGTGTCCATTTAAAAACATATTTCTGCATGAATTTTACTGGAAAAACGTTGATAAAAGGTACAAAATTGTCAATTTTCAGTTGCCAAGGAATCTCAAGCTATAGAATTCCCCATATTTTGGCTGCCATTTTCTCGCTAGTTTTACTTCTGCATCAGGCAACACCCACCTCCTTCAACGGCAAATATCTGGACTTTTATTTATTTTTTTAAAGACAAATGAACACACTTTGAGATGAAACTAGTGACTCCACATGCCCCAAAATTGACAAGTACCTGATTCTACCACATGGTGACACACAAGCTATTCTAAAAAAGTGACGTATGACGGAGTCTTCCACCGAGCAGTCCAAACGCTTTTTGTTCACTTGGTATGTTTAATCACCCATTTAAACATCAAACCCTTCATCCCACCCTCACTCTGCTCACAACACCCCCCCCCCCCCCCCATTAAGACAGTTTCACTGTGGAGCCTACCTCTGAAATTTTGAAAAAATGATTTGTGAAGCGTGCTGACAAAATAAGTTACTTCTCGGATTTGAGCCCTATGGAAATAGATACATCACGCTTATAGGTGAAGTTTTTACAATTCATAAGTATGAAATTACAAAAGGCACGTAGTACTTTAAGAATACAGCATGAATAGAAAATCTAAAATTTTCACCCTAGTGTTGATTTTTGGCCCAATATCTCCATTTGTGGATTGCAAGAAGTAACCCATTTCGTCAGCTCACCCCACATTTCCTTCTCACACAAACGTCGCCGGCACTCACTTTTTCTTCTTCTCCCAAGCCTGCATGAGCGCTCGTCCTTCCTCTACGCTGTAGTGGCAGGTGTCCAGCGCGATGCGAATCACATCTGCGTCGATGGAGGGGAATC
>NW_004800578.1:0-2907 GCF_000002075.1 Aplysia californica | reverse complement strand
CCCCCCAGTTACTTTTGTTCCCAAAGACAAAAGTAGATCATCGAACAGACCGTTTGTGTTCTTCCCTATCCCTCACTAGATCATTGGATTGACCGTTTTTGTTCATTTTCTATCCCTCACTAGATCATCGAACTGACAGTATTATTCTTCCTCTCTCTCCCTCACCAGATCATCGAATTGACGGGCTACAGTATATCCCATGGCGCCGACTTCAAACTTTTCTCTGTGCTCGCTGCTCTGTCTCATCGCATCTCGGCTTTAGAGTGAGTACTCCAGCAACTGAATAAGCCTCTAAATGTGTAGTCTGGCACACACATTGTGAGACATAAGCCTACACAGAATTTTTTCGGCAGGATGCAGAAACCGTTTCGTTATGTACGAATTAAGCTATGTTAGTGTTTTTAATACAGAAAATATTATATGTGTAAGTGTAAGAACCATTTGGGACCTGAAGCTCTGTCTACTATGAGCGGGTTCGCTATATACGAGCTAGAATGTACTTCAGAAATAATTATTGTAGACAAGTCTTATGCTCTCATCGACATAATTTAGATCATTTAGAAATCGTTCGTTATGTACGAATTTAGCTATGCCTTGCAAGTGTTTTTAAAACTAAAACTAATAAATGTGTATGATGTGTAAGAACCATTCGGGACCTGAAGCTCTGTCTACTATGAGCAGGTTCGCACGTGCTAGTGCTAAAATATACTTCAAAAATGATTATTGTAGACATGTTTTGTGCTCTCATCGACATAATTTAGATCATTTAGAAAGCGGGCTGCTTTAACTTCGACCCTGCTTGTCAGGGCCAAATCGAGCAGAGAGGGACACAACGTTCAGGGAGATAGATGGAGATACTTGAGGGGGGGGGGGTCCTTCTAAATCTCCCCACAACAAGAGAATCGAACTCATGAGTCATATTGTGTGCGACGGCGAAGCACCTATATAAACCACTATTCCTCAGACACCTGTATTTAATTAATTTGGGAGTTTATTTAATATTTTACATTGCCTACATCTTACCCATAGATCCTAATGTGGGATAGGTAGGTGCAGGTTACTACACTACAGAGAGAGAGTGCCAGTTCAGTTTTGGGAGAGAGAAAGAGGGGGGGGGAGTAGAGAGAAGAGAGAAGGGGGAGAGAGAGGGGGATAAAGAGAACAACCGAGAGAGAGAGAGAGAGAGAGAGAGAGAGAGAGAGAGAGAGAGAGAGAGAGAGAGAGAGAGACAGACAGACAGACAGACAGACAGACAGAGAGAGAGGAAGAGAGAGAGAGACAGAGAGAGAGAGAGAGAGAGAGAGAGAGAGAGAGAGAGAGAGAGAGAGAGAGAAAGAGAGAGAGAGAGAGAGAGAGAGAGAGAGGGGGGGGGGAGAGAGAGAAGGAGGAGGAGGAGGAGGAGGAGGAGGAGGAGAAGGGAACAAGAGAGGGGGGGGGAGGGTGTGAGTTTTTCCTTTCTTTCACCAGCTTGTCATATATAAATTTTCCTCCACAGCTCGTGGATGAAACTGATGATCAACGACATAGACTTCAGGCTCTTGGAAATGAAAACTTTTCTTTGCAAGGTACGTGTCTGGAATCTAAGCTGATGATACATGTATACCACAGAGGTCAAATCTAACATTTAGAAACAACAGCTACGCTTTGAAACATTGGTTACTGTTATAGCTGATAGTATCACAGAGGTCAAATTGGTTATCTTTATAGCCGATAATTAATATAACACAGAGGTCAAATTGGTTATCTTTATAGCCGATAATTAATATACCACAGAGGTCAAATTGGTTATCTTTATAGCCGATAATTAATATACTACAGAGGTCAAATTGGTTATCTTTTATCGCTGATAGTATCACAGAGGTCAAATTGGTTATCTTTATCGCTGATAATATATTATTATCACAAAGGTGAAATCTAATATTTTTATACACTAGGATAAATGAATTATGATTCTAGCTGCTCATGTCACAGGGGTCAGCTCTTTAGCAGGGGAACGGATAAAAACATGCGTTTCTGGACACAACATCATCGACATAATTAAGACAGACGGACAGAATTTTAGATTATTTAAAAGGTGAGCTGCTTCAGCTTCGACCTGGCTTGTCATGACCAAACCGAGCTGAGACAGATACAAGGTTCAGGGAGATAGATGGAGAGATACTCGATTTTAAAAAAGACTCCTAGGGATGAAATCTTTTCTTTGCAAGGTACGTTTCTAGAATCTAAGTCTAAGGACTATAAGTATATGGACTTCTTCTTTTATATTTCGCCTTGGGCAGTGCTTGCCAACCTGGGTAATATCACCCATCCACTAGGCTGCGAGTACATGGCTTTTTTGTATATCAAGAACATATCATGATCTTTGCCTTTCTCACCCTGCACCAGAGTAGGCCCTACAATACTGTATAGGACACGGACAAACACTTTCAACCTTTCCCTATCCAGGGCGAGTCTCTTGATGTCATTCCGTATATATCTATTTTCCCACTTTTCAGTACATCAATTTCCGTGACTCTTCTCCAGGTTCCACGAGGTCTTCACTTTGATCTTTTACCCTGTTGCTTCCAATCCATCACTTTCTTTATTATGCAGCTGCCTGACTTCCTGAGAGTATGTCCACCAATCCTTCGCCACCGCCTTCTTCCTACCTCATCTCTGACTGGGATCTGTCTTGTTTTCTTTAACAATTCCTCGTTGGAGACCCTGTCTGTCCAGTTGATCTTCATTACACTGTATAACTTATCTACAAGAAACTGTTGCAAAGTATTGTCGAAGATGACCACATTTGTGAGAACTAGGAAAACAAAAACAAAAACCCTTTCACAAAAAGGAAATCATTTTTTAAAGTCTTTTCTGTTTAGTTTTACAGTGCAGCCTCTCTATAACGACCTTCGATATATCGACATC
>NW_004800577.1:1751-2910 GCF_000002075.1 Aplysia californica | reverse complement strand
TATGACCTTATGCAGTTGCGAGTGCCGTAAAACCTCTACTAAAACTAAAAACTATCTCCCCTTCTTTTTATGTTTGTTACTCTCTTGTAACACCTCTAATCTTCTGGCGCTCATATGACCTGATATGACCTTATGTAGTTGCGAGCGCCGTAAAACCTCTACTAAAACAAGATATTATGCTCAAAACACTATCCCATTATTTTTAAGACCAGTACCTTGGGCTATTATAACTAAGAGATGGCACCGGAAATGAGGGTTTAGCTTCAAAATTTCTTTTTTTTTTTTTACATTTTCTTTTAGTTTAACCACTATTGCCTCATTTTACCAATTATAGAATATAGTTATTCTAAAATGGTTTAGAAAGGTAGTGATTTACGATTTCTGAGAACAAATTTTGAATTAGAATTGCGTTTTCCTCAAAAACATATTTTTCTGTACATTTTTGGCTAAAACTCATCCCTAATATCTTCTAGCTCATCCCCACTATTTTTTTTTAAGTTCCAATGGTCCAAAGACTTTCTTTTTATCTCGTCCCCAACATTTTCTAGCTCATCCACAATATTTGTCATCTCATCCCCAATATTATCTAGATCTAGCTCTTCCCCAAAATTTTCTAGCTTATCCCCAATATTTTTTAGCTCATCCCCAATATTTTCTAGCTCATTCCCAATATTCCACAGACCTTTTTTCTTTATCACATCCACAATTTTTTTTTTATCTCATCCACAATATTTTCAAGCTCAAACCCAGTATTTTATAGCTTAACATTTAAATTGTCTAGCTGATCCCCAATATTTTTTAGTTCATCCCTACTATTTTTCCAAATTTCAATGGTCCAAAGACTTTAAAATCTTTCCCCCAACATTTTCTAACCCTTCCACAATATTTTTCACCTCGCTCACAATATTATCTAGCTCATCCACAATATTTTCTAGTTCATCCTCAATAATAAGTTCTGACTCATCCCTAATATTAACATTCGTCAACATTGTCTATCTCATTATCAATATTTTTGGCTCATCCCCAAAAATGTCTATCTCATTCCCGATAATTTTTTAGCTTATCCCCAATATTTCGGACTTTTGTATCTCATCAACATTTTTTTTTATCTCGTCCCAATATTTTTAGATCCTTAATATGTTCTAGCTCAACCCCCCCC
>NW_004800577.1:0-1471 GCF_000002075.1 Aplysia californica | reverse complement strand
TAACTCAACCTTCATATTTTCTAGCTCATCCATAATATTTTTAGCTAATCGCCATTATCTTTTAGCTCATCCCCAATACTTTATGTCACATCCCCGGTATTTTCTAGATCATCCCCAATATTTTGTAGCCCATCCCCAATATTTTATAGAAAATCCCCAATATTCCACAGACGTTTCTATCAAATCCCCAATAATTGTTATCTCATCCACAATATTTTCTAGCTCAATCCTAATATTTCCCAGTTCATCCCCAGTATCATATAGCTCAACCTTAATACCTTCTAGCTCATCCACAATATTTTCTAGCTCATCCCCATTGTTTTTAGCTCATCCGTAATATTTTCTAGCTCATCCCCATTTTTTTAGCTCATCCGCAATATTTTCTAGCTCATCTCCATATTTTTTAGCTCATCCGTAATATTTTCTAGCTCATCATAGGTATTTTCTAGCTGATCCCTTATACTTTCTAACCTATTCCCAGTATTTTCTAACGTATCCCTAACATATTTAGCTCATCCCCAGTATTTTCTACTTCATTCCTTATATTTTCTAACTCGTCTGTAATATTCTGTAGCTCATCTTCAGTATTTTCTATCTCATCCCCAATAATTTTGAGCTTATCAGCAACATTTTAAAGACTTTTGTGTCTGGTCCACAACATTTTTATCGCATCCCCACTATTTCTAGATCCCTAATAATTTCAAGCTCATCCCTAATAGTTTCTTTTTGCCACATCCCCAATATTTTGTAGCCTATTCCCAATATTTTGTAGCTCATCCCAAATATTCCCCAGACGTTTCTATCTCATCCACAATTGACTTTATCTAATCCACAACATTTTGTAGCTCATTCCCAATATTTTTCTAGCTCACCCCTAATATTTTGTAGCTCATCCACAACATTTTCTAGCTCATCCCCAATATTTTCTATCTCATCCACACTATTTCCTAACTCATCTCAAATATGTTCTAGTTCATCCTCAGTACTTTTTAGCTCATCCCAAATAATTTCTTGCTCTTCCCCAGTATTTTCTATCTCATCCTCAATAATTTTTAGCTCATCAGAAATATTTCAAAGACTTTTGTATCTCATTCACATCATTTTTTTTATCTTACCCCCAATAATTTTAGTTCCTTATTATTTTCAAGCTCATCCCTAACCATTTTTTTTTATCACATCCCCAATATTTTGCAGCCTACCCCCCACTATTTTCTAGCTCGTCCCCAGCAATTTCTATGTGATCCTCAGTATTTCTAGCTCAACCCTATTATTTTTTAACTCATTCCTTTTATTGTCTAGCTTATCTCCAGTATTTTCTAGCTCCATCCCCAATATTTTCAAGCTTATCACATTATTTTTGAAAAATGTTTAATCACGCCAAAAAAAATTTCTATCTCATCCACAGCATTTTTCACACCATTCCCAATATTATCTAACAGGGTTGATGATTTGTTTGATTTTTTAAATAAAA
>NW_004800576.1:0-1417 GCF_000002075.1 Aplysia californica | reverse complement strand
CCTTGAAAATAAAAATCAAAAGCAATAGTTTCCAGCCCAGGTGAAGGCAATAGATAGATTATTTTGTCTCATTTTTCTTGTTTTTTGTAAAGTGTTTTACGGCGCTCGCAACTGCATAAGGTCATATGAGCGCGCGGGACACACCTAATATTTTCAGTTGGTAGGAAATTTGTTAGAATTTTGCTAGAGAGCAGGAAATGAGGTGAAAGGAGACAAATTTAGAGAAGAAAATGTTTCGGTCGCTACCCGGATTCGAACCCGGGACCTTTTGAATGAGAGGCCAACACCTTAACCTCTAGGCCACGAGAGCTCCCCATTTTGTCTCATGAAACGCCCTACAGTGTCAGTTTTAGTCTTGCGTTTGAGAGATTGGTTATTTAGACACTCTTTTCACAACTTTCTCGCTCCCCCCCCCCCTCCCCAGGGTAGTGCTACTGACTGGAGTGTCTTTAGGCCATTCCCAAAGGTGGGATAGTAACATGTTCTTATACACAGTAGATTTGTAGATGGGCTGATTTATCAATGTCATGCTCATACTGTGCCGGAACAACACAGGGGGAACTGCTGCTTTTTTTCCCCTCGTCCTTCATATCGTAATTTTTCCTCTACTTCTTTTGTATGTTTGTCACTCTCTTGTGAACTGCTATTTCCGGGTTGCCTTGATAGTCAAAGCAGACTTTGTGCTGTCGAAGTTAGAGAGGTGAGCTGAGTAAGCCTGATTGCCCGTTTGGGCTTCTCTGTTGACATCCATCCCTTGGGGCTCATATGACCTTATGGAGTTGAGAGCGCTTTAAAACTTTACTTTACTTTAACTTTAACTTTTATCCGCGGCTTATACCCTTTTGGGTGTCGCGGGAAGAAAGAGACGTCTCTCTGTCGCCAGCCGGAGAGCTTGGGTCCGGGGGATGCCGTGAGTGGTTAGTGTTTCCCTGACTCCACCTATCCAGGTCTTTCTCGGTCACCCTCTAGCCTTGTTGCCATCGAATTTTTTTAACCCTACTAGAATATTTAAAAAATAACTTTCTCCTGCTTTTGCCTGGGAGATATTCGCAATCGCTGGATCTGGCCCACGACTTAGACACGCCTGCCCGTGCATGGCCTAAGCAGGGCCACTATTAAATCCTTAATTAATCTCAGCTTTGTCGATTAGGCCGTAAACCGTTTACGCAAGAATCACCACGTGCAATAGGTGGGGTAATATCGGACAAAGACAAGTACTAGTGCCCTACTTTTGCCAGTCCCCTGCGTCCCTGGTACAGTGGTGAATAGCTCTGGTCCAATTTCCTTCTCACTTCTCATTACCTCATTCCTCCGACTAGCAAGAGTTAGCTATTGGATATCTCATGTCATTTAAATAGCACGCAACAGACTCCCAGCCTAACTCTCTCTCTCTCTCTCTCTCTCTCTCTCTCTCTCT
>NW_004800575.1:0-2934 GCF_000002075.1 Aplysia californica | reverse complement strand
CAGAGGGATCATCCAAGCCAAAAGCAGAGACGAGTGGCTAAACAGATGGGCCAACGCAGAAACAGGAAGATCTGTCTTCGGGTACATGGACAAACCCAACCCCAAAGACCCTTCGAATCTTTTATGTAGAGCCGATCAGACATTGATCTTCAGAGCCCGCAAAGGACACTTACACACCAACAAGCACATAAACAGAATCAACCCCATGTGGGAACCCCATTGCAGACACTGTGACTACCACGTGACTACCACGTGACTACCACGAGGAGACCGTTGAACATCTTCTCCTTCACTGCCCAAACCTGGCAGTTCTTCGACGCAAGCTCCTACACACACCTACAGAATTACAATTCACAAAGCCTGCTCTACTCTGGCGTTGACCAGATGACAAGGACATGTGGTTACTTGAGGGGGGCATTGCGCTGCCAAGAGCGAAATGCTCGCAGCTAAAGGGATTTGAAAACAACAACAACAACAAACAACATTATATATTTGGCAACTTGGAAACACATCTGTCATTTGTCTCTCAAGATTTATTGCTCCATTCCAGTAGACTGTAAATATAGTGAGCCAATGACTTCCAGTTGATGTTAATGCACCGATCATTCCTTTCATCGAAAGGGGGCCCAGCTAGTAATATATAAAAGCGAATAAATGAATTAAGATTCCAAAACACTATGTCTTCGAGTAAGTACATGTAATACATACATACATATATATATAGTTGTGCTGAAATAACACCCCTGTGACAACCCAAGGCAGCAAAATATTATTTTGTCAAACAAGCTTGACATTGGGCCCTCAACTGTAAGTGTTTTAGTCCTGTGTATGACGTCATTAAAATCTGAACATCTGAATGGTAATTCTATCAAGCAAAAAAAGTTTTTTTTACATTTAGGCCCAAGTTGTGTTTACACTCCAATCGACACGGTTTAGATCATTTAGGAGGCAGGCTTTGACCCTGCCTGTCAGGGTTAACCCGAGCTGGGAGAGACACGAATTCCCAGTAGAAAGATTGAGATAACTGATAAAATTTCTCCCCTGTCGTGTCAGAGTTGAAAAGTGTCAAAAGAATTTACAACAAAGATAATGTGTGGGGTCAGCAAGAGAGAAAAAACCCTCCAGAAATTGGATATTATATCAGCTTACTTGTACACCCCCCCCCCCCCCACACCCCCTCCAAAGGAGACAGAATCACAGGTAATTATAAAAACACAAATCTAACTGAGAAAATAAATTAAGATTAAGAGGACAATATCACAAATGCTACAACTGTCGCATTTTTTCAGAAGGCAACCCCCCCCCCCCCAAGGAACAGTTACCCTTTATGTTTTAATTCTTGTATCTTTTTGATACAAAATAATTTAACTGAAAGTGCTGACTTACACGGTACACTTGAAAATTAATGACTAGAAAAGGAGAAATTCGTGTACTAATTGTGGCAAATCAATTTTTTATGACATTTAGAGTTGATCTAAAACCCCTGTTTGAAAGACTGATTCCAGATGAATCTAATACCCTAAGGTTAAAAACTACAAACATTTATAATTATACATGATACTCATGTTAAAGTTTCCAGTATTCTTTCACAGCAAAAATTCATTGATTTTGTTTCATGGTGAATTCATTAAAAATTAAAAACAAACACATTGAGAGTGAGATTGTGAGACATGGTTTTAAAAAGAAAGTAGAATGTTATCCTTTAAATGCAGTCTTAATGAACACGATTTCATGTTCTCTTTTCAAACTTAAGCCATAGTCCTTGCTCAGCAAACATCTTGTACTTGTGCACTTCGATCGGGTACACAGACTTGTCACACGAGACTGGTGTAAGTCTCTGAAGGATGGCCGCCAGAGCTATCTTTATCTCCAGTTGAGCAAGTCTCATACCTGCCGGGGAAAGTATGAGAACAAGAAAAGATATTAAATTGTATGATAAGTTGAGTTCAGAAAAGCTATATATATATCTATCTATCTATATATATATCTATCTATCTATATATATATATATCTATCTATCTATATATATATATATCGTCCTTATTGGTTATTTAGTGCAGGAAAAAAATAAAACACATCACAAACAGGAAACAACAGAGCCAGGGAGAAAAGAAGAGGGCCTCCATGTGGCACCATCCAGCCACCCACTTGATGTTTAAGCATGTGTGGGCTTGATATTCTATTATCTAAAATGCTTTCTGAGATCATTTTACTTTTAGAGTTTTAAAGAACTTGCAACCCAATAAGGTCATACTAGGCACCTACGGTTAGAGCTGTTACAAGAGAGTAACAAGAACACAAAAAAAGGATAGATGTTTGATAGGTAAGAAAGAGCAAATCACACCAGAGTACCGGCCAAAAAATCCCGCTGTAGGCAAGTTCCCGCAACAGGAATGCAAAAGGGAACTTACAGAAACATTTCTAAAAATCCACACGATTACATGTACCTCCCTTCCATATAAATAAAATTTGCGCTTTAGATTAGTCTTCCCTTTCTTGTCAACTTCATTGATCACCTCAGCCTTTAATTCAAGTGAGAAGCATATTCCTTTTGTCTTTGTTGGAAGCCATCTTTTCCTCAGTCTTGTTGCTAGAGCTGTATATCCTACCGGTAGGCCTACTGTAGAACTGGTGAAGTGGATGCGTGCGTATGCCTGAGCATTAACGATCGCAATTCAATGAATCAGGAGTCACACACTACACGCTCCCCTCTTGTAATACTTTTTGGCGTAGCCTAGGCCTAGGGCTATGGCCTATACACTCTCATACTGAGCAACTAGGCAATGGCACATCACTTTTGAAGTGGCTCACATAACGCGTCTCTCCGCACCATCTGTTTCTCTGCCGCCTGCCCAACCTCACTCATCACTGGACTGGTCAATCACAATGCCGCTCCACTGACTGCTTGTTTGGAGCCCCCCGCCTACAGCCCCC
>NW_004800574.1:2402-2925 GCF_000002075.1 Aplysia californica | reverse complement strand
AGCCCAGACTCAAATTATATCGGTGACCCTGTCTTTCGACCTGTCTTTCTGTTCAAATTATATCGGTGACAATGGCGCAGAATGTTATTTTTCAAACGTGCCAAAAAGCTGGGTGACAACGTTCTTTCTTTGGTTTAGGGTAATTCCCGTCAGCATCGCGCTCTGTCAGGGCAGACTGCTACGAGGACGGGATGATCCCTGTCTCTCGTTAGGTGCTGCCGTCTGGAAAAAGCAACTAACCACTGAACTGTTATTTAAGAAATTCACCTCTGCATACATTATGTCTCAAGTTTCATGCTTGTATTGTGGTCCTGGTTCTATTGTTTTCCCCAAAGCGGAATAAGGGCAGTGTGGCAATAATAATTAATATATTGACCATAATATCCCATGTACCAGTTGATTTTTGTTGGAGAGGGCGGATGTGGAGAAATGGAATGGACCAGAACCGGCATGAGGTGGATGAGGTAGTAATATGGGTGTATGTTGAAACAGCGATTTAGCTGTAGAGGGAGATAGAGAAAGA
>NW_004800574.1:0-1109 GCF_000002075.1 Aplysia californica | reverse complement strand
TGTTGTTAGTAATTGTTCTATGTTTGTTTTTGGTTTGTTTGTTTGTGTGCTGATTTGTTGAGTTAATGGTTTGTTTTTGTTTTTTTAGGGGGGGGCTGTATAAATTTTGTTTTTTTCTGGTTTTTAGAAGGTTTTTTTTTTGGGGGGGGGTAGGTGGGATGGGAGACACTGGGTATTTCAAGCTGATGTTTGTTTAACTTTTCTGTCGAACGTGGAAGCCGTACATAATCTCCGGAGGATGTTATTAACACAATATTATTATATGCACAGGCGCCATATTTTATTTTGTTTATGTTTGTTTGTAAGTTGTTGTTTTTTATTGTCGGTCGTAAGTTATTTTTTACGCTGTCGTTTTTTTAAAGTAATAATGTTTGTTATTGATTGAATTATTTATATAAATCAAAAGAGGGAATAGGCATTATCAAGAATTAATCAAAATTAATTCCAACAACATAGAAATGTGTGCTAGAATATAATATAATATACATTTCGAATATATTATTGGGAACGAATTGGAAGATTTCTGTGGAATCAAAATGCACTGAACTTTCTCCGACCCAACTGGCACTGAATCTTTCCCCACCCCCTTTTTCCTTTCTTTTTTTCCCAATCCATTGATCTATAGCCTCAGGAACTGATGTCTGTGAGTGTTCGTCTTCTTCGTCGAGATCAAGTAAAGTGTCGGAAGAAAATTTCCTCGTATTTTGATGGACTTGTTAGTGCCTGGAGGCCCGTAAAATCCAGACTCAATTATTCGAACGGGATTTGAGTGACTTTTGAATGATGGGGGTTTCTATGTAAGAATGATTTCTTTAGAGAGAGAGAGGGGGGGTGTGGGGCTGGGGGTGGGGATTCTGAAGAGAACTGTTTATAAATCTTATCCTGTATGTCATTCGAAAACACGCCGACGTGCATAAATACTCTCTCTCTCTCTCTCTCTCTCTCTCTCTCTCTCTCTCTCTCTCTCTCTGTCTCTCTCTCGTAGAACGGGGCGTTACGTGGCTTAAATCTGATTACACGAAGCTTACTCTAATGACAACACAAAATAATAATTCTTCGTTTGTATCTAATTTACATGTGTACTTCATTCTTTTGATTTGTTTTGCGGG
>NW_004800573.1:0-2913 GCF_000002075.1 Aplysia californica | reverse complement strand
GTCTTTCTGTAAGGACGCTGTATCCGTCTCCGCTCGGATTGACCTTAAAAGGCATGATCGAAGCTGCCAACCTCCTTAATGATCTAAATAGTGTCGATGGGGGCTTGAAACGTCTACATTCACTATATCAGTTAGGAGTGATACTTTACCCAATTTCTCCTTCCACCAAGGCCCCTCTCAGTCCGTGGGTCACTACCAGTTGAAAGATGAAGGTACTCGGTTCAATAAAATTCCACGCAAAAAAACCGAACTGGCCTCTTTCATTTGTAACAAAAGAGCATACCGACCTTGACACCATACAAGGTGATAGTTAAAGTTTCATATTGCGGTAATGGGCGAGAAAGTATGAAACTTTATTTTCTGTTCCTATAAGTAACATTGCACCAACCCTTCTGTAACAACCACGGTGACCCGGATGTTGCGCACAACTTAATTGAAACAGAGATGGGCGCGGAGCAAAGGGAAGGGGAATAGAGGGGATCCCTTATGTTAGTTGCTCGCTCTCGCCACGTCTTCGGAACACAGACACCAACACCGCCTTCTTCATCTTCACAGACGCCGGGTCGTCCACGGCACACGTCACGTTCCCCTCACCGCTCAGACCTGGCTGAACCCCCCCCCCCCCCCGGGAACCCCAATGTCAGTGAGGTGATGTCCTGCTGAAAATGTTTCTCCCTGTGTGAGGTAGAGGCCGCGGTGGTTTGCCTTGATAAAGTTACAGACTGTGCTAGAAGTAGATCTACATGTAAATAAAGTTATGAAATGTAATTTTAGTAAAAATGATAAATAGATTAGTTCCGTGATTAATAGTAACTTTCCCAACGACAGTGGCGTCGGTGGCCTAGTGGTTAGGCTCTCGGACTCGCAAACGTAAGGTCGTGGGTTCGAATCCCGTCAAGGGCCCGACGTTGTGTCCTTGGGAAAGACACTTTACACGAATTTTCCTCACTTCACCCAGGTGGGAATGGGTACCCGGCTATAGACAGCGAAAGATCTTGTCAGTTTGTTAGTGTTTGAGCGCTTAATCGGCTGCTTGCACTGTATGCTTCCCAGGAAGCTGAGAATGTTTCGGAGTGTTCTATGGTCTGCTGGGGTAATAATATAGTGTAAAGCGCATAGAGCCTGCTGTTGAGCGGGGATATGCGCTATACAAATGCTATCTATTATTATTATTATTATTATTATTATTATTATAAACGGAATAGCTTACGAGGAGGAATGGTATCGACTAGGCTGTAGTGGTGATATACAATCTCTGCTGAAAGATGAAGGTACTCGGTTCAATAAAATTCCACGCAAAAAAACCGAACTGGCCTCTTTCATTTGCAACAAAAACAACAACAAACAGACAAAAGAGCATACCGACCTTGACACCATACAAGGTGATAGTTAAAGTTTCATATTGCGGTAATGGGCGAGAAAGTATGAAACTTTATTTTCTGTTCCTATAAGTAACATTGCACCAACCCTTCTGTAACAACCACGGATATTGTACAGGTGTTAATTGGAAAAAAAAGGGGCGGATGAGAGGGGAGAGGAGGGGATCCCCTACGTTACTATCCTTCCACCAAGGCCCCTCTCAGCCCGTGCGTCACTACCAGCGGGCTGAAGACGCAGACAGAGGCCAGTCTCTGCTCGCTCTCGCCACGTCTTCGGAACACAGACACCAACACCGCCTTCTTCATCTTCACAGACGCCGGGTCGTCCACGGCACACGTCACGTTCCCCTCGCCCGCTCAGACCTGGCTGGACCCCCCCCCCCCGGGAACCCCAATGTCAGTGAGGTGATGTCCTGCTGAAAATGTTTCTCCCTGTGTGAGGTAGAGGCCGCGGTGGTTTGCCTTGATAAAGTTTCAGACTGTGCCAGAAGTAGATCTACATGTAAATAAAGTTATGAAATGTAATTTTAGTAAAAATGATAAATAGATTAGTTCCGTGATTAATAGAAACTTTCCCAACGACATAAACGGAATAGCTTACGAGGAGGAATGGTATCGACTAGGCTGTAGTGGTGATATACAATCTCTGCTGAAAGATGAAGGTCCTCGGTTAAATAAAATTACACGCAAAAGAATTCAGCTCGCCTCTTTCGTCTGCAACAAAAAAAAAAAAAAAAAAAAGCAAAAAAAAAAAAGCATTCCGACCTTAGCACTATAAAAGGTGGTAGTTATAGTTTCATGTTGCGGTAATGTGTGAGAAAGTAGGAAACTTCGTTTTCCCCCCTGCTTCACAATTTGTATCGGATTTTTAATTTTTTTTTTAGCTCAACACCTTTTCTGTCCATTTAAAAAACTAATTTCTGTGCGGATTGTACTGGAAAACATTGATTAAAGGCATACAAAATGTAAATTTCCAGTTTCCGAGGACTCTAGTTTAGAAACCAGCAAACTTTGGGGACCTTTTTCTCGCTAATTTTACCTCTCAAACCAGGTGACCCCCATCTCCTTCAATCGCAAATGCCTCGACTTCTATTCACGATAGATGGATATATATATTTTTTTGATCCCCCCCCCAATTTTTTTTTTTTAAAATAAAAAAATAAAAAAGTTTCGGGATAAAACCAATAACTCCCTAGGCCCAAAAGTTGACGAGCGCCTGATTCCATCCCGTCGTGACACATATTATTATTTCTCGGGGTTGTAGATAAGCTTAGTTTAGTTTTGTTTTAGTAGAGGTTCTATGGCGCTTGAAACTGCATAAAGTCATCTGAGCGCCAGAAGATTAGAGGTGTTACAAGAGAGTAACAAACATAAAAAAGAAAAAGTGGAGATAAGGACGATAGATGTTTGATAGGAAGGAAAAAGCAAACCACACCAGAGCACCCACCAACCACCCACTGTAGATAAGCGAAAACGAAACCATACACCGCAACAATTGACTGTGGTGCTCCCTAAATACGTCGCCCCCCCCCCC
>NW_004800572.1:0-2940 GCF_000002075.1 Aplysia californica | reverse complement strand
TGTGTGTGTGTGTGTGTGTGTGTGTGTGTGTGTTGGGTATTTTTTCATCAAAAGATAGACAAATAAACAAGCTTTACGGTGATATCAATGACTCTACATGTCCAGAAATTGACACGCGCCTGATTCCACAGCGTCGTGACACAAATACTAAAACATTACCTGCGGTGGCCAAAACAAAATACGTGAGTCACTCACCGTCAAAGGGAATGTTGACCTCAATATTCTCTCCCTTCTTCACAAAGATCTCCTTCACTTTGTCACTGTCGATCTTTGGAGGACGAGGCACTGAAAATTTGACACAGGAATTAAAATGTAAGAAGAGAACAATGATGATAATAATTAAAACAGCAATAACAACAACAAAAACAACAACAACATCAACAAAAACAACAACAATTTAACGTCTCAGCATGAGGCTTTCAGCTTGTCAAAGGACCCATTATATCCTATTTGATCCACAACAACAAGAGCAGCAACTACATCATCAACAACAACAACAACAACAACAACAACAACAACAACAACAATACTTTAATATCTCAGCACAGGGCTTTCAGCAGATCAAAGGACCTATTACATCCTATTTGGATGCACCAGTGTCATTAATTGATTGCCAACTTCTCTTTTCAGATTGTGATTTGAAAGAATAATAGCCGGTTTTGGAATTTAAAAAAGCTCCATACATTTTGAGCATTTTTGACACTGTGGCTAGGCATTGTTACAATAAGAAATTCATTGCCAAACAATAAATAAAAGGTTTGAAACATTCGAGAAGCCCAAGCTTCCTGAAACATCCTCACAGGTAGCACAGCTAGTGGACGGTCGGCCGGTGCTCCAGTGAGGTTTGCTCTTTTTTATCCAACATCTATTGTCCTTATCTCTCCCCCTTCTTTTCTATCCAACATCTATCGTCCTTATCTCTCCGCCTTCTTTTCCATCCAACATCTATCATCCTTATCTTTCCTCCTTCTTTCCTATCCAACATCTATCACACTTATCTCTCCTCTTTTTTTTTTGGTATGTTACTCTTTGGTAACACCTCTAATCCCCAGCACTTATGTAATAATAATAAATAGCATTTGAATAGCGAATAATCCCATTTTACAGCAAGCTCTATGAACTTTACGCTATATTATTACCCCCCAGCAGACCATAGAACACTCTGAAACATTTTCAGCTTCCCGGGAAGATGTGACCTATTTGTTTTGCAGGTGCCATTAAAATCTTATAAACCATTTGAGCCCCAGCCATCAGTACGCAGACAGAACATTATTTATTCTTTTGAAGTTTTTTCTGAATTAGATGTAGATGCTGGTTATGACGAGGACTGTGGGGGGTGGGGGGGGAGGGGGAGGGGGAGGCGGTAGCCTCAGGAGAAGGACAGGGCTCAAATGGTCAAGAACTAGAACCTAACACAGCTGTGTCGCTCTTACATGGGTCCACAGCCACGTTGGCTCGGCATGGGCGATCGCCAATCTGCAAAGTGTATTGTCCGGCATCACCGACGTCCACATCCTTCACAGTCAGTTTGAATACCTCTCCCTTCTGGCCAACATCATATCTGGAACACAAACAAGAAGAAAACTCTTTAATAGAATTTTTTTTAAACCCATAACAATTCAAAACGCCAAACTCCTTGAAGTAAATTCCTCCTCTCCAGCCGTTCTTAAAACAAATTAATTTGGAAAATTGTTGAAAAGAAATTATCTGGGAAAGGTAAGCTTTCAGATAGGGTTCATTTGAGCATACCATTTACTAGATCAATATTTCATTTGCAAAAAATGTTTTTAAAATGCTGGAAGAGAATGCACAATTTCAAAACTAGAAGGCTTTCTTTCAATATTACTACCATAACTGTGGCATAACAACTCCAGTAGCTACAGCTACAACAACAACAACAACAACAATATTCAGCTGGCAACTAGATCAAAATGAGAGGCATCGTGGTGAAATCTGGCGCTCCTCAAAATAACATAATCAAGAAATCGTAATTTTTTTGGCTCCAATGGGCATTTTTTACCAATTTTTTTAAATGGCTCAACACAGTAAAAGTAACACCGGCCTGCCGTTCAGATGTACTGAGCCAGAAATTTTGACTTATAGAAAAAATAGCAGTTTCTTAAGTTATTGGTTACATGTGCGCAAGAAATATTTTGTGGAAATTCAAATAGTAAATGTTAAAAAGCCAAGAAAAGATACATAACGTGGCACACTTTGTCAAAGAATTGAAACAGTTATTCCTTTCCTCTCTCCTGAATAATTTTGCTTTCTAAACTCGAGACATCTGAACAGATTGGCGGCTCTAAGCAAAGTATCATGACATTGTAAAGAGGGGAGAAGAGGACAAACTTGGGCAGATCGGTGTTGATTGGCTGGCCATCCTTGAGCCACTTGAAGGGCAGCTTGTGCGGGTTGGTGGCCTTGGCGTCGAGAGTGATCGTCTCCTTCTCCTTGCACTTCTTGTCGGCGAGTTTCTTCATGAACTTCACGTCAGCTGGAGAAGACAGAAGAGTTGCCTCAGTTTACAACAATCACTTAATCCTTCCAGCCCGAAGCACGTACATTTTCAGCAGCACTTGTACCTCCCACCGTCCCAAGAGCATATTATATTCTCAGTTTCGGGGGGTATCAAATTTGCACATTTTTCGAAATTAGCGTACCTAATTAAACTTTAATTTTCATAATATTAGTTCATTTACTTTTAAACATTGTTATATGTTATCTAAACCTCATTACAAAGATACTACATCATTTTTTAGAAGGCATGCCTTTTTTTCTGAAATACTGCTGTACTGGCTGGGACTGGGGTTAGGGAGTGCACAACAGTGGCTGGGGCTGGAAGGGTAGGAAGAAGTGTGCGATTCCTGGAGAGAAGAGAGAGAGAGAAAGAGAGAGAGAGAGAGAGAGAGAGAGAGAGAGAGAGAGAGAGAGAGAGAGAGA
>NW_004800571.1:0-2955 GCF_000002075.1 Aplysia californica | reverse complement strand
CGTAGTAAAATCTCTTGATACGCAATTTTATTTTGGCATACCTACAACGGTTGCTATGGAAACGGCCGCCATCTTGAAAATAAACAATGAATTTGAAATCCCTAAGGCTTTCTTATTTACCTACCAAATTTGACCAAATTTGGTGAGAGTATACCTGAACCAAACCCTATCAGAGTAACAGCAAGTTTTTTTTCAATACGTGCAAAAGAAAAAAAAAAGAGAATTTTCCCAAAGTATAAAAAATTTTTGTTCTAAATTTAGGTTGCGTAATCGCTTGCCCCAAATAAAAGTGGTACTTTTTTCGCAAATATCTTTCTGTTACATTGATGGCAGCCTTGCCAATTATGTTTCCTGAAAGTTTCATGTCAAAAGGATGAAAACTAAGGAAGGAGTAGGGAAAAAACTGCACAAAAATTACATTTTGCGAAAACCGACAATAATTGGGAAAATTCATTATATTAATCCATCCTCATGTTTTTAAAGGCAAATTACCTGTAGAATAAAGTCTTTCTCAATTGTATCTATGCTATTTTTAGACAAAAAACTGGTGGATCTTCAAAAATCAGCCAACATAAAATGTGCATAGCCTGACCCAAAATCTGCAAAATCAAGGGTCGCTCCTCCCCTTAATAAAAGGAAGCAAAACAAACCAAAAGCAAACAACCCCCTCCCCCCCAAAAAAAACAACAACAAACCAACAACACAAAAAACAAAAACCTCATTTTATTTTATTTATTTATTTATTTATATATTTATTTATTTATTTTTTTTTTTGGGGGGGGGGGGGGGTTGGTACTGTTTAGCATATTTGAACTGGTGGTCTCTAGTAGATCTTTGTCTAGTGTGGCAGCTGAGTTGAGCTCTTTGCCGCTGCACACGCGAAAAAAAAAAAGTTACGAGTTAGATTCCTGTGCAGTAGAGTTGTTTTGTTGAAAATCTGCGTGTGTTTTTTCTGAGGTACTGTATCCCACTCAGTCCGGTATCTGTCGTCCCTATCTCTCCTTTTTCGTGTTTGTCACTCTCTGTTAACATGTCTAATCTTCGGCACTTATATGACCTGATTGTGTTCAAGTGCCGTAAAATACTTACTACTAAAACTAAACGGTAAGGTCCTCCACCATTTCATGTTGGTGGTTGGAGGGCTTCACTGCGATTTGTATCCTTTCGTTCTTCTTTCTTCTTCTCTGTCTGTATGTATGTCTGTCTGTCTGTCTGTCTGTCTGTCTGTCTGTCTGTCTGTCTGTCTGTCTGTTTCCTTTCATTAACTACATTGACCGTTCTTTTGTCGATGTTCTTCTCTTTACTCAACCAAATTCGCCATTGGATGCAAAAGACGTGAGTTCTCTTTACTTTCCCTCTGTTGTTTCTGTCTTGTCTGTCTTACCCTTTCCCTGCACTAAACGACCGCTAGTGTCGATGTGCTTCTCTTTACTCAACAAACAGGTTTCTTCGACTTACTGCTTGGACATTGTATCCCCTCAACCAAACTGCCCCAGTGTCTTTAGGCCATTCCCAAAGGGGGGGGGGGGGGGACATTTCTCGTTCAAGCATAGTAGAATTGTAAATGGGCTGACTCATGTCACGCTCATAACTGTGCCTGATCTACAGCAGGGAACTGCTGCTTTTTCTTTCCTGATCCTTACTATTGTCATTTTCCTCTAGTTCTTTTGTATGTTTATCACTCTCTTGTGACATGCTATTTTGGGGTGCCTTGATAGTCGAAGCAGACCTTGTGCTGTTGAAGCTAGAGAGGTGAGCAGTCTAAGTCTGATTCCCTGTAAAGACTTCTCTGTTGACACCCATCCCTTGGCGCTCATATGACCTTATGCAGTTGCGAGCGCCGTAAAACCCTCTACTATGAAAAAAAAATACTGCCCCATAGAATGGCTAAAGCCACCCTCACTAAATTATAGGATTTCTATCAATGAAGCCTGTACAATCTGTAGTAAATCCCATCTCAGCAAAAGGAATACATGTATCAGCAAAAAATTGCCTTCCAGCAACTGTCCCCTGCAGTACCAATTGCGGTCGTTGCGGTTCATTTCAGAACATACATGATGCAATCAATCCGTACACATAATTGTAGCTGACAATTGCTCATCATCATCCGGTGCCTTGCCAACTGGCGTGGGCGATCATGGACCTCTGTTTCACTGTCTCGCGTTGCAGCGATGGTGTCTGTCGTTCTTGCTGCTCCTAGCCATGTTGTCATCTTGTCCAGTATCTTTTCCCTCTGTTTGCCTCTGCCTCTTTTCATCAAACTTGCCTGTTGTTACAATATTCTCCAATGCTTCTTTCCGCATTGTGTGTCCGAAGAAATTTGTCTGTCGCTTATATTAGTCACAAGCTGTCTTCTATAATTTGCTTCAACCAAGACTTCTTCATTTGCTTGGTGTTTTTTTTTTTGGGACAATTTCTATGTTAATCTAATTAAGAGTGCCAATTGCGGTTCATCTCGTCAGAACTTAGTTAGCCTATATTGTGATGCAATTCGCACACGTAATTGTATTTGGCTGTTGACTGTGTTCATAATCCAAAGGCTGGACCACTTAATTTCATGTCCAACTCAGTTAGAATCAAGCGTAGGTGGATAACTTTGAAAACTTCCCGCGCAACCCATGTTCAAGAATGCTCTGTTCTGGATTTGAACCAGGGCCATCAGCTCCGTACCGTGGTGTGATTCCAACTGAACTTATGATGATGCACCATAGACGAGGCGCTCGCTTCGACCCCGGACAATGCAAGTCGCTCCTTTAAGTTACTTATGTCGTGCTCTCTCTCTCTCTCTCTCTCTCTCTCTCTCTCTCTCTCTCTCTCTCTCTCTCTCTCTCTCTCTCTCTCTCTCTCTCTCTGTGTGTTCGTGTGTCCCCTTTTCTTCCACTCTCTCTGCCCCTTTCTGTTTCTGTCTGTCTGTCTCCCCCCCCTCTCTCTGTCTCTCCCCCCCCCCTCTCTCTC
>NW_004800570.1:0-2946 GCF_000002075.1 Aplysia californica | reverse complement strand
TAATAAGATGAATATTTGGAGTGAATTTCTTTGATTTAGAACACAGTGTTTTATGTTACTGTTATTTATTGTACCATATTGTAAAGCGCTCAGAGCCTGTGTACTTTAATTTTAATCGGGGTTGAGCGCTATGTGAATGTCAGTTATTATTATTATTATTATTATTATTATTATTATTATTATTATTATTTATATTATTATTATTATTATTATTATTATTATTATTATTTATATTATTATTATTATTATTATTATTATTATTATTATTATTATTTATATTATTATTATTATTATTATTATTATTATTATTATTATTATGTTATTATTATTATTATTATTATTATTATTATTATTATTATTATTACTATTTTTATTATTAAACAAATGACTACGTTTTTTAACCTAGTTGTGGTCTTTGAAGCAAGAAACAGCGTATTTTAAAATCCATATTCAGATTCATAATTTTTCAGTCGTTCCTTACACACTCATTAAAAAATGTAATCTTTTCCATTTTCATGACATCCAACGTGTAATAAACCACAAATACCTTTATTTTACATCTTAGTTGACATTTTAGAGGTGAGATTAGCATTTTTTCCATCCGAATTACTTAGGTTTAATTTCAGGTCAGTCGTTACCCTTTCCGTAATGAATGTAATCTATAAAAATTTAGTCAGCGACAAACTGTAGTGCACAACAAATATCTATGATTTTTAACCGAGATGTAGTCTTAGATGCAAGAAACAGGTTAGTTTTTAATTAAATTACTTGGATCAACTTTTGTTGCCGTTCCTTCCACACTCAGCAATAAATGTAATCTTTTTTATTTTCATGACATCCAACCTGTATTGAACAAGAAATAACTTTAATGTAGATTTTAGTGGTGATTTTAGAGTTTGTAATAGCTTATTTTTCATCCAAAATACATCGATTAATTTTGATGTCGGCCGTTGCACTTTCAGTAAATGAGTGTAATTTATACATTTTGATAAATGTCAAGCTTTCTTTTTGTAATGAATCTTTTGGTACTTATTTCTGGTCTTAGAATGTAGAAATAACCTATCTTTCATTCACATTTCTTCAGCTTAATTTTCTGGTCAGTCGTTACACTTTCAGGGACGTATGCAATTTTTAAAAATTTTGTAAGTTCCAACCTGTAGTAGACAACAAATAACTATATTTTTTAACCTAGTTATGGTCTTTGCTGCAAGAAGCAGCTTATTTTTAAAATCCATATTAAGTTCAATAACCTTATGGTGATCGTTAAAAGTTTAGTAATGACGGCAATCTTTTCTTTTTTCGTGACATCCTATCTGTAGTATACAACAAATAACTTTATTTTAGTTCTTAGTTCTGGTTTTAAAGGTGAGATTAGCATTTTCACCATCCACTTACACTTTCAGAGACGTACGCAATTCATCTAATTTAGTAAGTTCCAATCTGTAATGCCTTACCAAGTACTTTAAAAGATAACAAATCTTTTGATTCATTCAAATGTCAGCTAAAGTTATTTCAGTTTTTTAATTAATAAGATGAATATTTGGAGTGAATTTCTTTGATTTAGAACACAGTGTTTTATGTTACTGTTATTTATTGTACCATATTGTAAAGCGCTCAGAGCCTGTGTACTTTAATTTTAATCGGGGTTGAGCGCTATGTGAATGTCAGTTATTATTATTATTATTATTATTATTATTATTATTATTATTATTATTATTATTATTATTATTATTATTATTATTATTATTATGTTATTATTATTATTATTATTATTATTATTATTATTATTATTATTATTATTATTATTATTATTATTATTATTTTTATTATTAAACAAATGACTACGTTTTTTAACCTAGTTGTGGTCTTTGAAGCAAGAAACAGCGTATTTTAAAATCCATATTCAGATTCATAATTTTTCAGTCGTTCCTTACACACTCATTAAAAAATGTAATCTTTTCCATTTTCATGACATCCAACGTGTAATAAACACAAGTTACTTTATTTTACATCTTAGTTGACATTTTAGAGGTGAGATTAGCATTTTTTCCATCCGAATTACTTAGGTTTAATTTCAAGTCGGTCGTTACACTTTCCGTAAAGAATGTAATCTATAAAATGTAGTCAGTACCGAAATGTAGTGCACAACAAATATCTATGTTTTTGAACCTAGATGTAGTCTTAGATGCAAGAAACAGCTTACTTTTTAATCAAATTACTTGAATCAACTTTTTATGCGGTTCCTTACACACTCAGTAATAAATGTAATCTTTTTTTTATTTTCATACATCCAACCTGTATTGAACAAAAATAACTTTAATTTAGACCTTAGTTGTCATTTTAAAGCTGGTAATAGCATATCTTTCATCCAAAGTACATTGATTAATTTTGATGTCGGTCGTTACACTTTCAATCATGAAAGCAATTTATACATTTTCGTAAGTGACAGGTGATTTTTTTTTTTAACTTGTCTTTTGGAACGTATTTCTGATCTTAGAATGCAGAAATGACCTATGTTTCGTCCAAATATCTTTAGTTTAATTTTCGTGTCGGTCGTTACTCTTTCAGTGACGTATGCAATTTATTTAATTTAGTAAGTTCCAATCTGAGGTAAACAACATAAAAACTATGTTTTTGAACCTATCTGTGGTCTTGGAAGCAAGAAACAGCTTCATTTTTAAAATTCCTATTCAGTTTAATAATTTTTATGTGGATCGTTAGAATTCTAGATGTTTAGTAATGAATGTAATCTTTTCGATTTTCATGAGATCCAATCTGTAGTATACAACAAATAACTTTATTTTTGTTCTTAGATGTGATTTTAAAGGTGAGATTAGCATTTTCACCATTAAAAATTACTTAGGTTAATTTTCATGTCGTTCGTTACACTTTCCGTAACATATAACTTATAAGTACTTAACTGTAGTGCACAACAAATGACTTTGG
>NW_004800569.1:0-2954 GCF_000002075.1 Aplysia californica | reverse complement strand
CAATTAAAGAAAGAAACTCAAAAAAAAAAAAAAGGAAGGCCATAAGCATGGATAAATTTTGGACCAGTAATGTCCATGGTCACTTTCATGCTGACTCCATAAGAAACATAACGCCTACTATTTAGAGCTTTTTTTTTTTTCGAAGAAAGTAACTCAAAAAAAAAAAAAAAGGAAGGCCATAAGCATGGATAAATTTTGGACCAGTAATGTCCATGGTCACTTTCATGCTGACTCCATAAGAAACATAACGCCTACTATTTAGAGCTTTTTTTTTTTTCGAAGAAAGTAACACTCACCCTGTCAAGAAAGCACTGGAGGAACCACTTGATGGTGTACAGTGTGGGGTACATCTCATGGCGTTCCTAGTGAGAAAAAAAAAACAACGACCTATAAACAAAACTATCCATCTCATCATGTACCCAGCTTGATCATGAAGACCACAATGATGAAATTTGGTACAAAAAAGACAGACAGAAATACCCAAACACTTTCCACCTCCCACACTTTTCCCTCTAGTCATTTGGTGCAATTCAAAGTAAATATTTCATGCCTCCATAGGCACAGTTTCATTCTAAGAGGCAGGCAGCTTACTATAAGAGACACTTCCCACCACAAAGATGAAGGCACTAGATAAAATGTCTTCCCCACAGTAAAATTGTACTCACATGTCTTGTATGCAATGCAGAATTCCATTCTCAAGACAGGCAACTTACATCAAGATTTCATTCTCAAGAAAGGCAACTTACATCAAGATTTCACTCTACCTTACAGCTAAAGAATTACTTTAATTTTCGAAATGTATTTGCAAATAGACTGATTCATCATCTCCTGATGAACATGTAATTGTCAACCGAGTACAACGAATTTGAAATTGTACATGTAATGGTCAACCGAGTACAACGAATTTGAAATTGTCCTTAAAACTTTCCATCCACGCAGCGCGCGCAACACTTATCCCCACTGACCAGAATACAGGTGCGGTACACACTATATCACACCGCCGCCAATCAGCGGCCCCGTGGGGGCAAAGTGTTAATCAATGATCAGGGTTGTTTTGCTTCTTTTTAGTTTTAGTAAATGTTTTACGGCACTTGCAACACAATAAGGTCATATAAGTGCTGAAGCATAGATGTGAAAATGCTCATATGACCTTATGCAATTGCGAGCGCCGTAAAACCCTCTACTATATATATATATATATATATATGTAAAACAAGAGAGTAACAAACACAAAAAAAGGAGGGGAGATAAAGACGATAGATGTTTGATAGGAAAGAAGCAAACCACACCAGAGCACCCGCCAACCACCCACAATCAGAGTTTAAAACCTATAAACAAAAAAAATAACTGGACAGTTCACCCACCATATGCCTCCTTATCTTGGGTAAGAACTTTTTCAGTACGGTATCATGGTGTTCCTGGAACCTCAGCAGTTTTGGAAAGCCATGCATGAAGAAACCTGTGGATGGAAGCGACATATGTGTGCAAGTCAGACACTATGACCATAGTATTCTAAGCATGAACCAAAACAACCAGCCAGACAAAAATTATTGCCACATTCCTCAATAACTGTGCTTTAAGAAATGTCAGCTTATTTGACTAAAGAGAGGCACATCGATGCAACAGCCCTTACTTTGTGCATGGAAAAGGCAAATTAGACACACAGGAAGAATAGATGGAAAAAAAGAAGTAAGACATACCAATGGTGCCCTCCAACAACCCCCAAGAAAATATGAATCCACAGATTTTTTTTATAGTAGAGGGTTTTACGGCACTCGCAACAGCATACGGTCATAAGAGCGTCAAGGGGTGGGTGTCAACAGAGAAGTCTTAACAGGGAATCAGACTTACTCTGCTCACCTCTCTAGCTTCAACAGCACAAGGTGTGCTTCAAGTATCAAGGCACCCCGGAAATAGCTGGTCACAAGAGAGTGACAAACATACAAAAGAAGTAGAGGAAAATGACAATAGTAAGGATTAGGAAAGAAAAAGCAGCAGTTCCCTGTTGTAGATCAGGCACAGTTATGAGCGTGACAGGAATCAGCCCACTTACAATTCTACTGTGCTTGAGCGAGAAATGTCCCCCCCTTGGGAATGGCCTAAAGACACTACAGTCAGTGGCACTGCCCTGGGGGGGGGGGGGGGGGGGAGAATCCAGAGAGAACACGTTTTTATCATACAAAAACAACAACCAAAAACGGGGATCAAGAATGTTTTCCCATATGATATGGCTAGCTCTATCTGAATTAAACACAGAGGAGACTTTCTTTTCTTTCTTCCATTCGTGACTCATGTTTTGGCGCGTTTAACACAGCAAGGTCATAATATATATAAATGCCAAAGATTAGATTTGTTACAAGAGAATAGCAAACACAAAAAAGTAGGAGAGATAACGAAGATATATGTCTTGATAGTAAAAGAAAGAGCTAACCACACCAGAGCATCTGTCAACCACCTGCTGAGTGACTAGAGTGACTCAAATGCCTTGCATATGGTAACAATCTCATTCATACCATTGGAAGAAATGGTGGCATTCATACTGAGAGAATTTACAGAAGAGAAAGCTGAACAGACTAGGAAAAAAAAGATGTGACAACCAAGCATCTTTTATATCAGCAGACAGCACAAGATGGCAGCACACAACACTGTACCACTTGAAACACAGAAATTCAAAACATCAACGGCAGAAATATCTCCTCACTCACCATGCATGGTGTGCTTAGGGCTGATGAATAATTGTGAAAGACCCCAGAAGGCCTCCTGAAAGAAACAAAATACACATTGGTGAATGATGTGAAAGCAAACTCATTTTCCAGGAGTAAGTATGGTCAGCACATGCAACAACAAAAAAGCAAGAAAACAGGAAGAAATAGTGGAAAAAAAGACAAGTCCAAAACAAGAACCTTTCAAACAGTGAGACAATAACACAACTTTCCACCCCCCCCCCCCCCCCC
>NW_004800568.1:1959-2965 GCF_000002075.1 Aplysia californica | reverse complement strand
GCAATTATATCCTGAGTTCTTTTCAAGATAGATGGACATTATTTATTTCATTGGAAGCAAGGAAAACAAATCAGCTATTAGATTATACCATAACTGTATATGCCCAAAAATTGACACATATGTCATGTATTTATGTTCGTAACGATACGCCGTCTTTCCTCACCAAGTTCCCTCACCGGGCTGAATTAGGTGGGATTTATTTATTCATTTGTGAGGCATCGTGGTGGAATCAGGCTCTCGTCAATTTTTGGGCATGTAGAGTTATTGGTATCATCTTAAAGCTTGTTCACTTGTCTTTATTCGGAAGTAAAAATAAATATTTATCTTGAATACAAGTCGAGATATTTGCAAATGAAGTAGGTGGGGGTTCACCTGTTTTCAGAGGTAAAATGAGTGAGAAAATGGCGGCCAAAGATTAGTTATTTCCTTAGCTTAAGAGTCCGTGGTAACTGAAAATTTAAATTTTTTTGTTCCTATAATCAACGTTTTTTTTAGAACAATCCACACAGAAATGAATTCTTTAATGGGCATGAAAGGTGTTGAGCCAAAAAACAAAAATTTGAAAAAATTCAGAAACCTGTGGAAAAATGCAATTTTTTTCACTTTGATTATTTTGACGAGAGCCTGATTCCACCACGCTGCCTCACATTTCTTTTTTATCAATCTGAATCTAGGACGGTTCACTTTTCAATATGGCGCCGTAACGCCTTCTCCAGGCCCAACATGGTAGACTCCCGAGCAAAAATGGTTTAGTTTTAGTAGAGGTTTTACGGCGCTGACGACTGCATAAGGTCATATGAGCGCCAAGGGGTGGATAACGACAGAGAAATCTGAACAAGGAATCAGGCTTACTCGGCTCACCTCTCTAGCCCCAACAGCACAAAAAGTCTGCCTCGACTATCAGGGTACCCGGAAATAGCAGTTCACAAGAGAGTGACAAACATACAAAATAAGAAGTAGATGAAAAAATGACGATAGTAGGATGAGGAAAGAAAAAGCAGCAGTT
>NW_004800568.1:0-880 GCF_000002075.1 Aplysia californica | reverse complement strand
TACCTGGAAGCACACGTCAGTATAACCCACACAATACACGCTACCCACGCCCACTCCTCCGGGGCGTTGTAAACTGCCTTGACCCCGGAACTGATATGTTGCCATGGACGCCGTGCACACAAGCTAGGCCCGTTACTATGGCAACCGCACAGCTAAGATCCACGACAGCCTGCGCAAAAGTGCAGTAAACAGATTGAGCGTAAACTTACTCTTTATTAAAATTGTGTTTTGTTTTGGTGAGTGTTTTGGTGAGTGTTTTGCTGCGCTCGCTTCTGCATAAGGTCATATGAACGAACGGAACACATTAAACTTTTTTTTAGTTTGGTAGGAATTTTGAATTTTGGCGGGTAGCGGCCGAAGCCTACTCTTATCGATTCTTGAACCACCAAGGGATCTTTGACGAGCGGTAACTTGCACACAGGACTTCCGAGAGCTTTCGCCTGTATCCAGAAAGACCAGGTTTTAGATATTCCTACTATAAGATCAGGGATGTGGCTGAAATAGTAGCAGTAGAAAGGGATCAGAAAGAGTCAGAAGACCAGAGGAGGGGGGGGGCAGAACATGGAGATGAAAGCAGACGAGAGAACGGTTCGAAGCAGGAAAGGAGGTGACAGGAGAAAATTTTAGAAAAGAAAAGTTTCTGTCGATGTCTGGTTTTGAATGAGAGTCGAACACCGTAACCTCTAGACTACGAGAGCCCCCCTCAGCAAACTGTAGGCGTCAAATATATGCATTTCATCGCAACCTTACACAACCTAGAGTCTTGTACTTTCTTTGTTTGTATATTTGTTTGTTGATTGGTTGGTTGATTGGTTGTTGGTTGGTTGGTTGGTTGGTTGGTTGGTTGGTTGGTTGGTTGGTTGGTTGGTTGGTTGGTTGG
>NW_004800567.1:0-2964 GCF_000002075.1 Aplysia californica | reverse complement strand
ACACACACACACACACACACACACACACACACACACACACACACACACACACCTCCTCCACGCTCACGTAAGCCGTGCTAACGTAATGATGTCTGGTTCTTAATTCCCACTCCTCCCTCTCTTGACTTGAAATAAGATTCTGCTGAAAACTCATTTTCCACACTTCCTTGTACCCAATCTAAGTTTCATTCTCTTGAAAAGGCCCTTACGAAACATTTTTCCAGTTAATCAACTCCTTTTTGCCGAAACTATATTCCTATCTTTGTATCACGTGATGAACTTTCTTGTCCACGATAACGATTGAGATTTCTTGACCCGGTTTTGTTCAATTAACCGACCAAGCAAGATCTATTTTTATCTCTGTTTTGCCGAAGGCGCAAAAAATCCGATAACCGGCATCATCCTTTTTGGTACTCAAGAAACAAACTATTTTACAGGTTGAACTAAATGTTACCTTTGATAATAAAGATTGCTGTATTATTTTTAAAAAATATTCTGCCCTTCTACGTCGAATATAGGCCGCAACCATATAAAACTAACTCAGTTGTTCCTTTGCTTTTCAGTCGGTTTTGTTTTTTTCTGTTGTGATGGATTTCACGGCAAGCTTGTACATAAACTGACACGCACATATTTTAAGAGCCTACTGACAAAGTTCAGACCAGTGCTTGACGACATGGGCAATAACGCCCACAAGTGGGCAGTTTGGTAATTTTGGTAGACGTAGACTGTGGGCAAGACCCGGGCATTGATGTGTTATTTCATGTCCCGCTTGGAAATACCATGTAGGTGGGCGGTACAACCATTTTGACCTCTTAAAGGCGGTAAAAGTGGGATCTGACCATAAAAAGGTTGACATGCAGTGGTGTCGACCATATCGGAGGCAGATGTTTCATCAGGAACACAGTAGGATACTAGTAACGCAGACAAAATATAAAAGGGGAACACCACATCAAAGAGTCCGCTAACAAACCAAATCTAACTTTATTACTGCAGCTGAGTATGGGTGGATCGCCTTCTCCATGTTAACATTTGAAAGTTTTGGTAGGAAACATGATTGGAGTTAGCTCTCCCCAGATATTATTATTATTATACCAAAACTTTGCAAGGATGTCTCTGGTCGAAATTTGGTAACGGTCACCATGAACAGAACAAAGAAATGAATTATATAAACATATCTTATAGAAATGTGTTGAATATTTGGCCCAAACGCCATAATGATTGGTTGATCATAGGTATGCTTTCTCCTATCATCGACACAAATAACACAATTCTAGTACATGTACTTTGTGAGGCAGACTGTTTCCACCCATCCTGTTAGGGCCAGCCAAAGTGAATGGAATACAGCATCTCTCCACAAAGACGATAATAATTCGATAACAAACCTTGCCAGGAGGGAAACAAACTCAGGTCTTTTGCATGTAGTGCAAAACGCCTAACTCAGATGTCGGTTCTTATACCGAGAGAAAGAGTAAACAGTGGCATGTATTGATTTTGCTTGTTTGCTTTTTAAGTCAACTTAACACTTCGGGAATTTCACGCCACCCCTCACGCTGTGAAGACATTGATTTGAATATCAAAAAGCCTTAGAAATACTGGAATAAAAGTTTTTCGGAATTGCAATTCGATTCTGACGTTCACATTTCTGAGAAAATTCAAAGTTTTAAATTGTAGCCACAATAATTGGGTGCACAAACTCGAAAACAAGTAACACACACACGTAGTTTCCTTTTCTCCTTTTCAATCTTCCTTTTTTCCAAAACACAAATGTAACCTGTCTGTCTGTCTGTCTGTCAGTCTGTCTGTCTGTTCCCCCCCCCCCCCATTTCTCTCTCGCCCCATCTCTTACACACAGATGCATGAATCAACATACACACAAGCCACACATAAACACCATCAGACACACGCAACAGTATGCACACACTGCAACGAGCACACACAAATACACACATACACACATACATACACACACATACACTTACCTCTTGAAGACACATTAAAATATTTATAAGTCTTTAGAATATTGCTCATGATTAAGATAAGAACTTCACATTTTTAAAACGGTGCTGACTTTCGTCAATGAACGACGACAAAATTAGACACGAAGCTGTCAGGCATAAATTCCAGGGAAGCATACAGTGCAAGCAACCGATTAAACTTTCAAACACTAACAATCCAACAAGATCTTTAACTGTTATATAGCCGAGTACCAATTTCCACTTGGGTGGAGGGAGGAAATTCCATTGTCACGTGCCTTTCACAAGGGCATTAATTCGGGCCTCTAGGGGGATTTGAACCAAAGAAGTTTCGGTAGAGAGTTCGACAGCCTAATCACTTGACCAACGACATCACCGTTAGCAATAGGTCGCGAGCTCTGCAAGCTCAAGTGGTATGTCCGTCAAAAGTGAAGTGCGTTTAAAAAACAAACTACCCCCCCCCCAACCCCCCGAGACAAAAAAACAAACAATCAAAACTCAACTCATTATTAAAAATACTTTTTGTTTGTGGAAATATTTAACAAAGCAGCAAACAAAATCTAAAAAAGGTAATCCCTCATACGAACACAGACGAGAATCAAATTAAAGCTAGTTCAAGGTCAGATTAGATGCTTTTACCCCTTCCACACTTTCCCCTCCCAATAATTTGGAAACGTAACTACAATAATTCCGATGACGTAACTATTCCCTTTGTTGAGCCTGAGCGGACACAAAGATATGTATACACAAAGGTCGCACGGAGCCCATATCCAAACGCGTACGCAATGCAATTGTGCTTTCATGTAGATAATGAAAAACAAAATGCATTATGTAGTCCGTTGCCAAATCCTTTCCATTTTTATGACCTTAACGACATATTATTTATAACTACACCCACAAACATGCACGTAAAAACACACACACGCACACATACACACACGCACGCACACACACACACACACACACACACACACACACACACACACACACA
>NW_004800566.1:0-2982 GCF_000002075.1 Aplysia californica | reverse complement strand
AAGGGGCTGACGTTGTGTCCTTGGGAAAGGCACTTTACACGAATTTTCCTCACTTCACCCAGGTGGGAATGGGTACCCGGCTATAGACAGCGAAAGATCTTGTCAGTTTGTTAGTGTTTGAGCGCTTAATCGGCTGCTTGCACTGTATGCTTCCCGGGAAGCTGAGAATGTTTCGGAGTGTTCTATGGTCTGCTGGGGTAATAATATAGTGTAAAGCGCATAGAGCCTGCTGTTGAGTGGGGATATGCGCTATACAAATGCTATCTATTATTATTATTATTAAATGGGCTGATTCATCATGTCACGCTCATAACTGTGCCAGATCTACAACAGGGAACTGCTGCTTTTTCTTTCCTAATCCTTACTATTGTCATTTTCCTCAACTTCTTTTGTATGTTTGTCACTCTCTTGTGACCTGCTATTTCTGGGGTGCCTTGATAGTCGAAGCAGACCTTGTGCTGTTGAAGCTAGAGAGGTGAGCAGAGTAAGTCCGATTTCCTGTAAAGACTTCTCTGTTGACATCCACCCCTTGGCGCTCATATGACGTTATGCAGTTGCTCTACTAAAACCCCCCCCCCCAAAAAAAAATTTGAAAAAAACGGGGACAGTTGTCCTCACCGTGGACCAAAGAGCTGCGAGTGGGCAGCAGAGTGTCCCAGAGGCAGACGTTCTTGAGCTCCGACGACTGGCCGGCTGTGGCGATGAGGCTGGAGGAGCCCACAAACTGGAAGTCACTGGTGGTTCTGTTGTGGCACTGCAAACTCTGTACACAGGGAGGAAAAACATTTCAAGCAAAAAAAAATTATTTTCTTTTTGGTGTGTGTGTGTGTGTGTGTGTGTGTGTGTGTGTGTGTGTGTGTGTGTGTGTGTGTGTGTGAGTGTTAAAAAGGGTTAATACAGCCAACTGCATACACTGTTGGCAGCAAAATGTTTTTCAATATGGTATTTAAAAAAAACCCACAACTAATTCAGGCCTCTCAGGTAGTTAAAAAAAATTTAATTTATCTTTTTTAAGGGGGGGGGGGGGGGAGGAGAGATACTTGGTGGATCTGTAGTATCAATAATATAAATCTAAACACACAAAGTCTATATTAAGCAGCAGTAGCAAACCTCGATTACAAGTAGGCCTACAGCATTTTACCATAATAAAACGTCAAGCTTTTGCTCCTTTTCACTCAGCCTATTATGTTTCCCACCTGACCCGGCTTGTAGCAAAAACACATTAGTCAAAGCCTCTCGTCAGCAAGCTGTTCAAATGTCTTACTCCCAGAAATCAAAACTTATCATGAGAGAGGAATAACTCTTTTATTCTTTTAACAACCGAATCTAATTTATATATCTTTCCAACCCTTAGAATATAATGAATTTTGACAAAATATTTCCTGAGAACAGGGAACTGCTGCTTTTTCTTTTGTTTTGACCATGCCATTTTCTTTCATCTGGCGCTTTTGTGTTTAGTAATAATAACAAACTGTGCTGCATTTTGGGTTTTGAAATTAGCTGTTAGTCATGCAACTGATACTATTACGCAAGAAACTGTAATAAATAGAACTGTCAAAATGTTGTACATCTGAGCAGCTGGCTAGCTCTACGCATCACTAGACAGACCACTAATCGCAGAATTATCTATCTGCTCAGCGCCTAGTTTTGAGAAATTAGACGTCAAAGATTTTGAGTTTCACTTCATTTCAAGAGTTTCACTTCATTTCAAGCTTTTAAAAAAAATGCAATTCTTTGAATATCTTGACAAGTTTGATAAAACAGATAGAACATTTTGTTTCGGACCTCATGGTCTTAGTACAGTAACTCAAAACGGCCAAACAAGTCTGATAGAACATGGTAATTCTGAAGTAGCACAATGACAACAAACAAGTCGTGTTTCTGCTCACCATGATGGGCTTGTTGAAGCTGCTGCCGAGGCCCACCTGCCACAGACAGATGCTGCCCTCCGTGTCGCTGACACAGCACTGGGACAAACACAAGGACATGGTCAAACTTTATAATCAAGTCATTCTGTCCCCATGGTTTTATGCACTCCGCTTAATTTAGCAAAATTTAGCAAAATTTGATCATTTTTTGCATAATTTTCCTTTATCATTCTTTGTTAAAATTAACAGAATCGCATAATTTCACATTTTTGGGCTCAGTTTGCATAATTTCAGAACTTTCCTTGCATAAAACGACGGGGACAGGTCATTGCACTCGGGTGAAGAGATATTAAAGCACTTGCAACACAATAAGGTCATATAAGTGTCCAAGATTAGAAGTTTTAGTTTTAGTAAATGTATTGTGGCACTTGCAACACAATAAGGTCATATAAGTGCCAAAGATTAGAAGTGTTACAAGAGAGAAACAAACACAAAAAAATAGGACAGATAGGGAAGGTAGACGTCTGATAGGAAAGAAGGAGCAAACCACACCAGAGCATCTGCCAACCAACTGCATGGCAGAGGTAAGCCGCACAAAAGATGGACTGGGTGAGTCAAGGGAACCCTGAGAAAATATTACATCTCAAGTGAAAGGGCTGCTGAGTTGGCCTACCACTGAAAACTGCATCTCCCCTCGACACTATTACCAGCAACAGAGGATGAGAAAGTAAAAGTAAAAACAATCACATGCTATGTATATTAAAGAAAAAGGGGGAGAGGGTACTGAAAAAAATAAAAATCTGTTAACTTCACCCCTTTCAAAAGCCTATGAGTAGAAGGGAGTTGTAGCTTACAGCCAGTAAAATCAAGTTTGAGGAATGGTTTTACAGCAATTGCAACGCAAATAGGTCATTTTAGTGCCCACGATTTAGAGGCTTTATTGAAGAAAAAGGAAGAATGATAAGAATGATAGACTTTTGATAGGAAAGAAGGAACACCAGAATCAGAACACCTGCTGGCCACCCAAATGGCCAATAAACAAAACAGCATCAGAGCGTCTGTTTGACTGAAGAGAAGCCCATTGACACAGCACATGTATTTTGGGGGGGGGGGG
>NW_004800564.1:0-2884 GCF_000002075.1 Aplysia californica | reverse complement strand
TCCATCTATCTGTCTTTCTACCACTCTGCCAATCACCCCCCCCACACACACACATATGTCTAACGATCTGTGTGTATTAAGGAGATAGCCAGGGACATGACGTGAAATAACGAGCGAAGACACAAATAGAACTGCCCCTAACCCTCCCTGCACGTTCGCTTTGTGATCGTTACGACTCCCTTCTTCTCATATCACCACGTCGCTGCACAACTCGCGAATTTCCCCCGGATCGGATTTTTACCGATAGCGATACGGACCAAAGGCAATCAAATTATAGCAGGATAATACCCCAGCCCCTGGCCGCAAAGTCTGAAATCGCCGAGGAACCCATCGCCGGCTTATGGCGCTCCGTGCAGGCACCCACGCCCGGGTTAAAGCCAGGTCGGGCTGAGGTTGTTTCTGGCGATACCAGGTTCTAAGACAGTTTGATTGCCTCCCCTCCCCCAATAGGATTGGGGTAACGAGCTGGCTGTGGGCTCGGTCATCGGCCGTACTGGCGTCACTGAAACTGGGATGGGGAGGGATGGGGTCTCTGCTACAGGGATGGGGCGACTGGTGTCATTGCAATAGGGATGGGACAACTGTCGTCACTGCTATAGAGATGGGACAACTGATGTCACTGCAATGGGGATGGGACGACTGGCGATATTGCAACTGGGATGGGGAGGGATGGGGTCTCTGCAACAGGGATGGGGCGATTGGTGTCATTGCAATAGGGATGGGACAACTGGTGTCATTGTAATAGGGATGGGGAGGAACGGGACGACTCGTGTCGCACAACAGGGATGGGACAACTGGTGTCATTGCTATAGGGGTGGGGAGGGATGGGGTCACTGCAATAGGGATGGGACAACTGGTGTCATTGCACAGGGATGGGACAACTGGTGTCACACAACAGGGATGGGACAACTGGTGTCACTGCAATAGGGATGGGGCGACGGGCGGGGCTCACAGCTTAACCCTTTAGCTGCCGGGCCCCATGTAATAAGTATTCATGGGTTAACAGTGCGCACAGCAAAGCTTCCTAAAGGGGCAAAACCACCACGTGCATCACAGAAATCTTCGGGGAATTTATATCCAAATTTGCAAGTTATCCTTAACTTATGTTGAAGTCTGTAAAATAATGATGGGTGACCTACCTGAACTGATCTAGTGGGAATAAAATAAATAGTAAAGTTGTTCTCGCATCCGATTCAGACATTGGGGATTGCCTTGTTAGTGAGACAACTTCCTGGGCCTTCGGCATATTGTGGTAGGGTGGCCAGTTCCTTTCCACGCCGCCTTTACTTCCCCAACTCGAAGTCAGGTACCCATTACTGTTGGGTGGGCAGGAGGAGGCGAAAAAAATCCGTGTCCGAACCGAGGCTCGAACCCGGACTTTCCGCTTCGGAGACGAGCGCACTAACCGCTCCGCCGCTGCACCCTCTATCTGTGAGAATACTGAACCAATTATACCCCCCCCCCCCCCTTTAAGATATTTAGAAAGACATTTTTTACACTATTAATAAAAACCAACTTTTGATTGAGTACTACATGTAGTTTTCTGTTGCGGCGTAAACAGAAGATGGACCTGTTGGAAGAAAAGATATGTGAGTCAGTGTGGTGGAATCAGGCCCTCGTCAATTATTGGGCATGTAGAGTTATTGGTATCATCTTAAAGCTTGTTCACTTGTCTTTATTTGGATGAAAAAATATCATTTATCTTGAATACAAGTCGACATATATGCGAAAGAAAGAGGTGGGGGTCACCTGTTTTCAGAGGTAAAATTAGTGAGAAAATGGCCGCCAAAGATTAGTTATTTCCCTAGCTTAAGAGTCCGTGGTAACTGAAAATTTACATTTTTGTGCCTTTAATCAACGCTTTTCAGAAAAATCCACCCAGACATGAGTTCTTTTATGGGCATGAAAGGTGATGAGCCAAAAAACAAAAATGTGATAAAAATTCACAAACCTGCGGAAAAATGCAAGTTTCTTCACTTTGATTATTTTGACAAGAGCCTGATTCCACCACGCTGCCTCACATATTTGACTGACTCGAGTACTCCCTATGACAACTCGAACTATTTTATAGCAGGGGAGTTTTAGGCTTCAGTTTCGGGTTTTTTTTAATTGACACGACAAGCAACATAATTATGAGTTAACGTAAGAGCGGAAGATGAGAGGTTTTACTAGAATGTAACATACACAGAACAGTAAGAGGAGAGAAAATGACGATAGGCGTTTTAGAAAGAAGGAGGAGAGATAATAAACGGTGGATGTTTGATAGGAAAGAAGGAGGATAGATAATGAACGGTAGATGTTTGATAGGAAAGAAGGAGGATAGATAATGAACGGTAGATGTTTGATAGGAAAGAAGGAGGAGAGATAATGAACGGTAGATGTTTGATAGGAAAGAAGGAGGAGAGATAATGAACGGTAGATGTTTGATAGGAAAGAAGGAGGAGAGATAATGAACGGTAGATGTTTGATAGGAAAGAAAGAGGAGAAAGAAAATGAACGACAGATGTTTGACTGGAAAGAAGGAGGAGGGAAAAGGATGATGATAGGTGTTTGATATAATGAAAGAAGAAGCAAAATCCACCACCATAGCACTCGCCAACCACACACTGTTCAAGCAAAGAGGGGGGGGGGGAAGAGAGACAGACAGGACATGAAGGAGAAGAAGAAAAAAAACCGAGAGAGTCTGATCTGAAGTTGCTGACGTGTACGTTCCTCGGGAATCCGCTTATGGCGACAGAGCATCAAAGAAACAAAATTAACTAATCGAACGCTAACACTAACAAGGCCAAAAAAGCCAAGTTTAGTTATCGACTTTTTAGACTTCTTCGCCGATCATAATCATGTTTGGGCTAAAAGATTTTCATTACCCTAAAAGGAATCGTTT
>NW_004800563.1:989-3299 GCF_000002075.1 Aplysia californica | reverse complement strand
TTTGGTTGCTTTTTACGGCGCTCGCAACTACACATAGAATCTAATATTATCATGAGCGCACATAAAAGCGATCAGCAGATACATACAACCATTTATTCATGTAGGCCACGCCATATTTTCTCACAATTACAGATCTCAGTCTTACAGTTGCGAGTTGCAGGTCTTAGTCTAGTTATGAGGGCAGAAATGTATTCTCAACACCTCCTCTGTTGACAGGTCGACCCGGTACCTTACTGGAGATATCGATTATCGGTGCAAAACTCGCGAGTCGCGAGTCCATCGTTTCCCATTTACATAATGCATTATATGCGTTTTCAGACACAGATACCGACCTCATCATCTGACCTGATTTTCTTTTTCTTTTGCGCAGAAATGTGACTTGTTACAATTGGGTGAAGATGTTTATAATTCTTCTTCTGTCAGCACAGGTGATCCATAATAATCGACACCAGAACAGAAACAGACCTCTCTACCTTTCGGAGCGTAGTCGGTTCGCCAATATTATTATTTTCCCCCTCGATATTGATTGAGAGCGAAGTGCGAAAATATTTTCCACAAATATCCCACTGTGAGTGGATTTATAAATAGACCTACATGTATGTGCCTGACTGATCTGGATCTATCCATAAGCAGGCGGTAAAAACTTGAAACCAAACACTCTCCTGGGCTGACTGTGTGATTGCGTGCGATGCGATGCGTGCGATCCTGTGTGGGTTAGATCTACTTTCTGCTGCTTTATCGTCTGCTGCAGCAACAGGACACGGCGAGAGGCGAGCATCGGAAGAGTGAATCTTAGGCCCTGAACATGGATATCTAAAACATAGAATGGAACGAACTACGAACTACGAACTATCTTCGAAGCGCCCTCGTGAGTTTTGGAAGCAACCGCGAACGAAACTTCCTTTTCTCATTGCTGGACAGGTAATTCTTCGTGAACGGTGACAGGACTGGCGAACTTACACTTACACAGGCTCAGGATTGAGTTGGCTGACTGTGTGCGTTGTTTCGCGATTCATGGCTTTGTAATTCGATGTGAGTACGACGAGTTTTGACAGTGACGCAAGCCGAGTGATTGCTCGCATGCTCAGCGTAGCGGTAGATTTGAGCTGCTTTCTCGTCGCTCGTCACAGCAGCGGGGGAAATGAACTAACCCCTCCCACCCCCCCACCCCCAAAACAAAAAAACAAAACAAAACAAAAAACAAACCCCATCACTCGCTCATACTCATGTGTGGGTTGACCGCGAAGTGTGGTGTTTCGGCTGTAAATCTAAGTAATTGGAAGAAATGATGATAATATTAATATGGAAACAGTAGTGGACTAAAAGTTAAAGTCGGAGCAACTGATCATGACGAAGGAGGAATATGGATGACCACAGGAGTACGTCTACATGCAGCAAAACCAGCGGGAACATGGCGAAACGTGTCAGATTTCTTCTCGATAATGGTGAGTAAACTAGATTTAGAAATCCAATCTAATATAGAGTCTAGATCTACATCTAGATATTAGATCTAGATCTAGATCTAGATCTAGATTTGGCTATCTACATTTACGACTTCATATCATGCTTGTCACTTTTAAAAAAGAAGTAATTAATTTACTAAAAAATTATTTTGTTCTCTGTGAGCTGTTTAAACACCCCCAATCCTCCTTTAAAAGAAAAAAAAAGAACTTTGTGAAAATGTGTCCAGATTCTAGATTCTAGGCCTAATAATGAGTAATCTGTTCCCTCTGTTGAATCGCGCGTGTGTATAGTACTGTGTGACCTCACCTGTTGAGTCATAGCCTACAACTGCCCAGGTTTTCAGAGCTAAACCTGTGTGTCTCAGTCCGTCAGGTGAACGGCGTGGCGTTTACATTAATTATTTTACTGCTGTCGTCGATGCTGTCCGCAAAATTCTACACTTATTAAAAGAATTCTGTGATGCTGTCAAGTCTTGATGTGATGAAAGTGTAGATTAGCCTAGGCCTAGCCCCAACCTTTTTCTCGGACTTAACATTCTCCTCTAAATTTCTAGATCAAACCGGAACAACGGGTGGTTGGTGGTTGCTCTGATGCCGTTTGCTGCTTTTCTTTCCTATCAAACATAATAATATATCGTCCTGATTTCTTTTCTCCTTTTTTTCTGTTCCGTGTTTGTTGCTCTTGTGTTACACACCTAATCTTCTGCTCTTATCTACATGTAGGTTAGTCGTGGTGCCAGTGCTGTAAAACGCTTTGCTTAAAATTTTTTTTAAAAAATACCCAAACAAAAAATACCCAAACAAAAAACCCCCCAACAAAACAAACCAAAATGTATACTTCTAGTCA
>NW_004800563.1:0-868 GCF_000002075.1 Aplysia californica | reverse complement strand
GCGAGGTGTAGATCTTTCCAACCGGATGATCAGGGGTATGGCTGAAAGACAGCAGTAATAATGAGCCAGGGAGAAGCAATGGAAAAGCTGCAGAAAGAGTCAGGAGCCCAGAGGAGGGGGGAAAGAGGAGAGGGGGTGGGGAGAGAAAGTGGAGACGAAAGCAGACAACATAATGTTGCTAGAGTGCAGGAAAGGAGGTGAAAGGATTCAGTTTTAGAGAAGAAAATGTTTCTGCCTCTACCCGGAATCAAACCCGGGTCTTCTGAGTGAGAGGCGAACATTTTAACCTCTAGGCCACGAGAGCCCCTTTCCAGTTAGGTGTGGGTCCCACAATCTTGCCCACGAGCTAAACATGTTTTCCTTAAGAAAAGTCTTAAAGTTTGCCTTTAACGAAGATTTTCGTGGGCTTATGGGGTTGCATTTTTAACAATTAAATTGTTTTACAGATAACGTCACGTGACCAACATTATGGTTTGTTTTTTTAAATTTCGAATTGCTGGAAGGATGGTGTTACCTCAGGGTTTTGCTATAGCTTTAGTGTGTAGTGTGTAATCTGTTTGCCAATCTCTACCCCCCACACACACACTTCCTTCTCCTCACTGACCCAATACTGCTGGTCTTTATTATGTATATTAGGCAGTGCCCATAACTATATGAAGTATACCATTTACTTTTATACCATTGTAAAGGGGTGGGCAAGACATGTGCTCTCTTAGAGAACCTTCAGTTCAGCATTTCCTACTCCTGCATAGACTTGTATTGGAATACCTAGCTGTAACCGTTACCCTCTCCACACCCCTCCCCCCACCTTTCTGGTTTTGTTTTTTTGTATTTTGTTGTTGTTTTCTCTCTCTCTCTCTCTCTCTCT
>NW_004800562.1:1935-2984 GCF_000002075.1 Aplysia californica | reverse complement strand
GTTGAAAGGAGAACAGTGTAACCACTACACCACAGATGCTAGTGCTCCGTTTCAGTAAAATCAGTTCATCGCGCTCTCATTTGGGAATTTATTTGGCTGGGCCTGATCCACAATATCCAATTAGACAAACAGAGAATTGGAGTATCTTTTCCAAATGGGAACCAAACACACACTAATACCTCACGCGTTGAAAGGAGAACAGTGTAACCACTACACCACAGATGCTAGTGCTCCGTTTCAGTAAAATCAGTTCATCGCGCTCTCATTTGGGAATTTATTTGACTGTGACAGCTCACCGCTAACATTAATTTCTTTCGTATCTTTCATCACATGGATATCAAAATCTGCAACCTTTGTCAAAGTTTCTCACAAACCGACAAAGTGGATCATGAAAAAGTTCTGACTAGCAAACAAGTATATGGGATGGAATCATTTCAGCCTTTGGTGTAGATACCTGATACCTGATACCTGATACCTGATACCTGGACGTGTCATCTCTGACTCCGAGGTTGACGGGTAATGACCCTCCTTATTTCACGGTCGTGAGCTGCCGTTGCACATTCTGCCATATCTAGGCCAGTCCGTGGTGTAGATAACATCTTTGTACATTTATTTACTTTGAACCCGAAAGAAAATCATCTTCATGAGATCTTGTTCTTTGATGGTGGCCTGTTCCACGAGAAGGTGGGAACTCATTTCATGAACACTGCATGGTTAGAAAACGTCGAGCCAATACAAAGGGCGTTGGGCGGAAGTATGTTCTATTTTTGTCCTAGTGACACATATAGCTTTACATATAATCAAAACGAAAGTTGGCATTGTAAATGTCGTCGCTGAGAAAAGTGCCTGTTCTATTTTCCTTGGTATCCTGAGTCCAAGAAGATCATAATTATAATGTATCTGAGGACCACTTTTGTCCTGGACAATTGGCCGCCCTCTTGGTCAGGTTCGACTGTGTTATTGCAATATTATTGGCGTTATTGATTTCTATTGTCATTGGTGTTGTTATTTTATTTCATTTTATTTTATTTTATTCTATTTTATTTTAA
>NW_004800562.1:0-898 GCF_000002075.1 Aplysia californica | reverse complement strand
TTGGTTCATTAAGGTTTAGTTATGTCATGAAAACCCATCCCATTGGTTCATTAAGGTTTAGTTATGTCATGAAAACCCATCCCATTGGTTCATTAAGGTTTAGTTATGTCATGAAAACCCATCCCATTGGTCTTGCCAGCGTCTGTCATATAGAGGCTAGCCGCTTCGTTGTCACTACAAGAATTCCCGAATTTGTTTTGACAAGAGTTTAGTGGCGCTTGCCACAGAGTCAGGTCATAGATTTATAGGTTGCACAGAGTTCACTTCCCTTGTTGGGGTAGTTGTACAGAGTATATAAGGTCTCTCTACTGATGGTGTGTCCTTTTCAACTAAAGCTCTTAGTTTTGTTTAAGTTTTTTTTTAACCTTCGTGTTTTGCGCTCCTTTTGACACAATTGAGATCCTTTAGGAACGTGTGGATGACGTGGCTGATTCATCTGAGTTTGGCCTTGACAGAAAAAAGAGAAATGGTCAATGAGGGGGTTTCTACACTCTTATCCACACTATCTGTAGCCTTTAGGAAGTGGGCTTCAAACCCAGCCTGTCAGGGTCAACCCAAGCTGAATAGGATACAACATCCAAGCAGAAAGGTCTATCCTTTACTCGATAAAAAAGTTCCGCACACGGCTGCCAAGCTCAGCTCCCCCCGGTGCTACAATGATTGGCCTAATCGCTACACCACTCACGCCGGTTTACTCTTCGAGTGCCCAGGGCCACCTAAAGTTAATGCCAAAACGTTTGTCGGCAAAGCGCGATTTCGTTCAATTGTTCGTGTCAACAACATAATCACGGAAATCTTTTTACGGTTCTAAAGCGCTGCAGGGTTACACGTTTCTCCAACTCCGTACCAGAGAAGACTCTATAGCTGTTCCCCGGAGAAGACTCTATAGCTGTTCCCC
>NW_004800561.1:0-2983 GCF_000002075.1 Aplysia californica | reverse complement strand
CAGACGAACTTGCTCTGACAGCCACCTGTATAAGACAATCACCTGTACAAACGGCCACTCCCCATTTCCCTCCTTGCTAATTTTTTTTCTTTACATTAGAATGACACTGTTCAAAACATCTACCTGTCTAGGACAACCATTTTTCTCCTTGACAATGGGCGGATGTTTTCAAAGGAGGGGGGGGGGGAGAGATAAGGACGATAAATGTTTGAGTTTGATAGGAAAACAGGAGCAAACTACAATGACATGTACATCAGAGAATCGCCAACCAACCACACAAAAAAGCAACATAACATGCACCAATAAAATTAAATATCGGTATCTCAATTTTTTTTGGGCTTTTAAGTCTCATTTACATAACAGAACAGTCACGTAGGGAGTATTCTGTGTGTGAACAACATATTACGGTGCTTTCTTGACAAGGCGTACCACTGGCTTAGGCGCTGATGCTGATGACCTTGGTTCAGATCCCTAACAGGTGGGTGCAGGCGTGTGCTCTGGTGTGGCTTGCCCATTATTTCCTATCAAACACCCATCGTCCTTATCTCTCCTCCTTTTTGTGTTTGTTACTCTTTTGCAACACTTCTAATCTTCAGCACTTATATGGGGGTAGGGAGGAGTGAATTCTTTCACCATTCAAGGTTGAAACCCAAAAAAGCAGCCCGTTGAGAAAAGGTAGAGATTACAGCAATGTGGCTGTCATATTCCATCAGGAACAGACAAAATGGATTATACTAAATGATTGATTACAAATGCCCCACGCCCACTGCCTCAGCCATTGAATAGTTGAATGGCAGAACAAAAATGAACGAAAAAGCAGTACATACGAGAGCCCCAACTCACCGCGAAGCCTGAAGAAAAAATAAAAAGCAAGACTTTTCGCAAGCTCTATTTTTTCCGGTTTGACGTAAATTACTTTTAAAAATTTGAATTCCAGTCGCATTTTTTTAAAGGAGCTAGATTTCTAGTACAAAGTGAAAATGAAATTCTCCGGAACATTCCATAATGTATGTTGGGCTTAATGAGAAAACTTTTTCAACTGCACTGGACAGTTATGACAAAACATTCCAACAGTCAGAGATTGGAGCTGGCACAAGACAGCAATCAGCTCACAAACTGACATAGATAACAAATCGTCAGGAAAGCCCCCTAGAACCGTTCACCAGGGAAAAAAGCGTCCAAATAGCACTTGTATTTTCATCCCTTCTCTAGCGTATTCTAGCTACGTCCGAGATAAGCCATACATTCCGCAGTAGTTCGTCGCGAGTTTCGGAAACAGTGTTTCTCCGTTCCAAAAGAATTTCCGAGCGACAGCCTAAAAGTGTGACTGAACGTCACTAACGAGGGTGCGGTATAAACGGGTGTCTAGCGTATCCAGAGGCCCTTTGAGTGTCCGATTTGATAGGACACAACTGAACAGCGGTTGCTGGGTTGGCAGTAATGAGGTTTAAGCCCAAAGTGAAACGCGCCGAAGTCTTGTATTGGGTAGATGATCCCAGTAAGCGATATGATCACACAAGGGGGAAACGATAAGATCGCGCAGGGGGAAAACAACACTTCAAACACTCCGTGTGTACCGGTCACGTTCTATATAATGTATAGATCGTTCTGACGTAGGCCATGCGATTGGCGGGGGGGGGGGGGGGGGGGTCTTTGTGGTATGACCGAAGCTGGGTGGACATGAGAACGGGAAACCGAATGGTAAGAAAGCCAAAGAAATCGCTTAGATTAGATTCCATTACTGCAAAACAACACCTAAATTAAGAGTACATGGGATACAACCCAGCATCGCTGTTTGGGTGAAAATATTCCCCGAGACTCAAACACAGCGAGAAAGATATAGTCAGTCAGTGATGTACAAACACTAACGCATAATGGTCTTTTCACCGATTGGCGGCTATCTTACAAAAAAACAACAACAAAAACAAACAACATACACGTGGAAGTCTAAAGTGCAATTTTTAAGGCCAAAAACCAACATTCAGATATACTTTCGGCGATATCACCCTTCAGTGGTTTGTATAAACAAGGTTATACAAATGTGGATAGTTTAAAAAGGAACATCTGTGAGAACGAAGGGAAAAAGAAAACCATGATTCAAAAGACGCTATAGTGCGGTATAAAAATTCGTGGCACAACTTATCCTCAAATATCTTTTCGACGGGTGAACCAATGTCACCCATACTTTGCACAGCAGTTGTATCAATTTGTCTTAACTTAATCATATTTTCCCACAACAATTGAGGCACGATTTAAAAAACTTTTCTTCATAAATGTATAAAATGCTACAAATCTCTTTCACGCAGAAGATGGAATTAGGTTTGTTCACAGCACTTCCCGCTTCTCATACACCACTTGTATCCGCTTCTCACACACATTTTGTATCCGCTTCTCACACACATTTTGTGGACGCATATGTCACAGCTCACCAGTGACACTTTTTAGTGTCAAAACTAGATCTAGTTACAACAAATTAATTTTATAGTAGTGAACACTTTTTTGCACTTAAAGTTCTCAAAACAAGAGCTCAATAAACATAACCTCGCGATTAGAAAACCCCCCACGACGGACTTGTTTTTAAAAGCGATATTGTCAAGCTATAAACATTTTTACATCTGTAGAAACCACTCACTGGGATTTTCTATTAGTACTTATTAAGGAATTTTCGAGAATAGACGTAACAGGAGTTTACAAAAAGTGGCGTTAAGACAAATCACTGTGCAAAAGTTGGATAGTCTATGTTCGATAGTTGAGGTGATATTTGACAATACGTATTTTTGACCGCACTATAGGTAGTGGAACCCTAGTCTGCCATGCCGACGAATCAAGTCCTGATCCCAGTACCCACAAGCACAACACAGCCGTCCAACCTCAGGTCGCAGAAAAACTGCTTTCGCAGTCTCATTTTTTTTTCTCAGGAAAAGCGATTTTTTCCTCTCACATGCACAGCAACACAATCAAACACACACACACACACACACAC
>NW_004800560.1:0-2988 GCF_000002075.1 Aplysia californica | reverse complement strand
ATATGACTTTAGAACATGCATCAGAATACCATTGAGTTGCAATCAGAATACTGAATACATATCTAGTTTAACATTGTTTTCTATTATCTATTTGTGGTGGCCGAATTTTGCTATTCAAAAGGCTTTTTAATGGCTTCATCGATCGACATGCGGTTTTCGCCAAAAGATTCTTTAAAATATTCTCCAGATCATGACGCCCTTGGTTTTTTCAGTTTTGAAACAGTTTTGCTTCATAAAGCTAAATTTATTTATTTCGCCGATCGCTTTTGTAGGCCGACGCTTCTGTCTCCGTAATTTTAGAAAATCCGGAAGTGATATTTTGCGAGGCGCATTTTGACTTGAGAGTATAGATCTAGACCTTCTAATTGTTTGCATCTCTCAAGATTTATTGTCCCATTCCAGTAGAGGATAAATATAGTAGGCCAATTATTTTTGGTTGATACTAAAGCACTGATCATTCCTTTCATCGAAAGGGGGCCCAGCTAGTTGTTTATATTACTGTTCTTTTATATTATGCTGTAAGCCTGTTTGTGAGTGCAAGCGTACTATTATATTATAATGATTATGTGCACAGATGTGTGTGGTAGAGAGTATGTGTGAGGGAAGAGTGTGTGTGTGTATATGGGTGTGCACATGTGCGTGCGTATGCATACCTGTGCATGTTTGTGTGTGTGGGTGTATGTGTGTGTGATACACGCGCGTGTGTGTGTATGTGCGTGTGTGTGCGTACTTGGTTAAACACCAAACCAATGTATCAGGATCTGGACAATAAAGATGTATCTTATCTTAAGTCGTGGAAGGTCTTTTGCAATGATGATATTAGAAATGTAGGGTTTGAGTGACTTCATATGCTTAATTCATGTATAGGTAGGCCATGAATGATTAATGAATAAATTAATTTATTCATGAATTTTTAACAATTTCTTCTAGGGGCTATTTTCCTAAAGGTGGAGGTGAGGTGATGGTCACATCCCAGCCTACCCAGGGTTTGGTTGGTGTGCCGGATGCACTCAGCCTCAGAGGAGACTTGTCAAAGGTCTACAGTCGCTCTTTTGTAGCGGGAAATTTGCCAGCTCATGTAAGTTGCAGGGTGTTTGTCGCGTGGTGTTTGAAACTGTTCTTGTCTTTTAAATACAGGAAATCAACAGAATATATGCTAGGGTTGTGCTTAAAATTTGCTCAATACATATCGAAACAATAACAGTCTTGTTGTCATGGAAACAAGCTTATTTATTTTTAGTTGTCTTTTAATGTTGACTGTAGAAGTTATGGATGCCTTTTGATAAAGGATTCTTCCAAGGATAGATGAAAAGAGAAGACTGAAGACTATGAGAAAGCTACCTAAAAGACTTCCAAGGCTTGGACAGGGCTAGATAGTCAAAAGGCTTTTGACAGTGTCGTTAAAATATTGTTCATTACGGCCAGTCTTGTGTGCTGTGTTGGAATGCATGTATTAGTTTGATTTTTTTTCCCTTCCAAATCTATGAAGGTCCATGACTTACTTTTTTTTCCTTCCAAATCACTACAAAATGGGTTGCATTTAAGGGATCGTTAGACCTCAGAAAGGACTTCCATCTTTAAGATTGGATGGAAAGCCCATTTAACTTTCCACAGTCCAACTTTCAGATACGGATTTCAACCCAAGATATCTTAATTGTATAGAGTGTTAAGCTTTTTGGAGATACTTTACCTGTAGTGCTGACCACCACGTTGTTTCCCCAGCTGTCCAACAAGGTGTCCCAGACAATCGCTCGATGCGTGCGGCAGAACTTCCCAGGTGTCTCCCTCCAGCAGGACAGCCTCAAGGAACCTGATGGGGCGGCCATTGGCTCAGGCCTGGGCACAATGTACGTAGATAGTCTCACCTCTTTACTTTGACACACTTGTGTCATTTTCTTCTTTAACTTTTTATCTCCGAGGGGAATAAACCCACTGCGTCGGGGCCCTTTTTTGGTACTAAATTTAATAATGACAAAAACATCACTAAATGGGTCATTAACACATTACACACTAAGGGTCTGGACGGGGAGTCCATTGTTAGATCCTAAGCAAGGGGAAGGAACCCGCCTCCTGTGAATACAAGTCTTAAAAAAACACATTTTAAAAATGCTAAATAAATTCCAAAAATCCTGAAAAAATAAGAGTTAAAACGAAAATGAATGTAGTTTCAGAAAAATATAACTTTATGTAAGCGCAAACTGTTGGAAATGCTCTAACTTTAGTTCAATCGGGGTGTCCGACCCGTCACTCTCACTCTCAGCCTCGCGGTCGGGCCCTAGATCTAAATTCTAGATTTTCTACGTCTGATCAATCGGAATCGCCCCAAACTCTTGCTACAACAATCTCATCAAAATCTGAGTCATCTGATTTGTCATATGCTTGTTTTTGTTCAAATCCATCGTTATTTCCTTTTTCAAACTCAATTGTGTCGCTTTTCAACAAGTCGAGACACCTACGAAGTGTCGGTAACACGATCGCGCTTCATTCGGCTCTAATACTAAAACTACCTGCCTGAAAAATTTTGTTTCGGTATCAAACGAAAGAAGAAACTTTTTGCAATAACTATGCAAATCAAAATCTCGGCCCCAGAGTCTCGTCAAGGCGAGACTTCGTTTCTAACTACGCTAGGTCGGCGCGGGCGGTTCCGGGCGAGTCAGGGTGGAGCGCGTAAGGGAATTTGCAGGTGGTCCCGGGCGAGTTAGGGTGTAATGTGTTAAATTTAAAAAAACAAACTATTTTGATAGTTCTTCATCTAATGACTGAACTCCTCATAATAGAGACCTATTTTCAGCAATTGTCGAAAAGTAATTTGATATTGAAGTCATCGTAAAGGAATGTACCCCAGTATCCCAGCGGCTCACCGGCACAGCAGTTCCGATCACGAGCCTCTGGGAGCGGCTTTCTGGAGTTAAGGAGTTAATCACATTTGTTTTATTGTAAATGTTTCATGTGTCAGTTGGCACAATGGAGGTCATTAAGGGAGCGGGC
>NW_004800559.1:2070-2982 GCF_000002075.1 Aplysia californica | reverse complement strand
ACAACTTGGGTGGTCTAGATCTATACTCTCAAAACAAAAAAGTGCCTTGCGAAATATAATATGACTTCCGGCACCTCCGCTGTGAAGGACAGCTGCACAGATTTGTTTCGTTTCTCAGTGGAATAATCACAAAGGCCAAAGAAGGACGGGAACTATTTGTCAGATATATATTTCTAAATTCAGGAAATGAACAATAAAAAATTCAGGCTCCGTCATGGGGACCTATCTATCTTTCTGCAGGTACTTGCCAACTTTCAACTCTGTGGCTGTCGTAGTTTATGGGAGAAGTGACACATGTGTTTCCAAGTTGCCAAATATATATAGTAGATTTTTTATAGACACTAGCTAGACACTAGCTTGGTATCCCTTTCGAAGAAAGGACTCAAAAGAATCGATCGCCAAGTCATTGTGGGTGCAGTGCACACTGATTGAAAACGGAAGCCTCACTTGTTTACAATGACGTCAAAGAAGACGGACTTTCCCAAGATTAGATCTAAACGAAACTAAAGAAAAACTTATAATGAAACCACATTGACCTAGACTCCGTAATATGACCACGCACCTTTTAAATGATTCTAAACCACCGTTAATTTTGTCAAATTCGAAAGTTAAGTGGTTCGGAAGTTTTAGGCGACCAAAGAGACAAACTTCCATGTAAAATATTTGTTTCTTTCCCACGGAAGAGCAATTTTTATATCATGGAAAACGAAATATGTCTTGAACACTGCATTGAAATGACGAACGGGAAAATCGTAAACGGCCGATAGTGTTTTCTATTTTTCAATGCAAGCACTTATTGAATTGATAGAAACTTAGCTTGGTCTTTGAACTACATGCAGTAATTGTTTCATAATTCTACGTTCTGTAGTTTTTTCATAATTCTACGTTCCCTAGTTTTTTCAGCTATAGAAA
>NW_004800559.1:0-1007 GCF_000002075.1 Aplysia californica | reverse complement strand
CACACACACACACACACACACACACACACACACACACATACACACACACACCCCTCCACCACCACCACTCTGTCCAAAAACAAGACAAAAACAAGTCAAAAACAAGTCAAGAACAAGTCAACAACAAGTCAAGAACAAGTCAAGAACAGGTCAAGAACAGGTCAAGAACAGGTCAAGAACAGGTCAAGAACAGGTCAAGAACAAGTCAAGAACAAGTCAAGAACAAGTCAAGAACAAAACAAAACACTATTCAAAACATACATCTCACAGGTCCCATAGAACATTTTGGCATCACCGCTGTTTACTGACCTAAAAAGATTCAATTTGTGTGACGTAATCACAGAGTGCCACCCAACCATAGCGCACTCTAAAAGGGCGTATCAGTCATGATTCATAGACCAATTAAGATTCCATAACACTTCCAGTAAAAACAGCTCAAAAGGACTGAGTAGAATGAAGGTGGCGCATCGTGGTAAAATCAGGCGCTCGTCAAAATAATGAAATTGGACAAACAGGCATTTTTTTTTCTCGCTATTTAGACAATTTTTATCAAATTTTTACTTTTTGGCTCAACCCCTTTTAGGTCCAAATAAAAACACATTTCCATGGGAATTTTACTTTAAAAAAACGTTGATTAAAGGCACAAAATAATACAATTACGTCATTTTTTTATTTTTCAAAGACTCTCTAGCTATTGGAGTTACCAAACTTTGGCTGCCATTTTCTTGCTAATTTCACCACGGAAACTAGGCGACCTCACCTACTTCAATTGCAAATATCTTAACTTGTATTCAAGAAAGACGGGTCTTCTTCTCATTGAAAGCAAGACAGCAAATGAATAAGCGTTCAAATGATACTAGTAACTCCACACGCCCCCAAAATTGACGAGCGCCTGATTCCAGCGTGTCGTGACCCAAAGCAACACGGCGAGCGTGTCTACTCCACACAATGGCTGGCGGTGTTGTGCGCAGTTTTCAGAGGCCGGAGTGAGATCATTGATTTTATTT
>NW_004800558.1:0-2939 GCF_000002075.1 Aplysia californica | reverse complement strand
CCTCTGTTTTTGATGTGCTTATTTTCATGATGAATTTCTCACAGCTGTTGTTGAGTTCGGAAGTGTGATTTTTTAGGCTTTTTTGTCATTATGAATACGAAATTGGTCGTCTGCGAACAGAAATTCATTTAGGTTTTCTGGGCTTTGCTTTGCGTCTTTCGTTATCGTGTCCATATATATAATAAACAGGAGGAGAGATAGAACGCATCCCTGTCGTACTCCAGATCTTACTTTGAACCAGTCTGTTTTGCCTTCCTTCGTTCTTACTGAGCTTCTGTTGCAGGTATATAAAGCTCTGACATTATCTAACATCTGTCCTCTAACGCCATACCTTTCGAGTGTCTTCCAGAGTTTTGTATGGTTTACTCTGTTAAAAGCCTTCTCCTGGTCTATAAATACGATATTGGATTCTTTGTTGGTCGATTTTTTTCTCGCATATCCGTCGTAATGCGAATACAGCATCCGTGCAGCCTCTTCCCTTTCGGAATCCAAACTGAGCTTTGCTCAGATTTCTCTCTACAATAGGTCGTATGCGCTGCTCTAGTATCTTGGCGTATATTTTCCCATAATGGCTTAAGCTCAAATAATAAACAACAATATAATAATAGTATAATAGATACGGTGTTTTCGAAAACACACGCTCTCTCTCAAACTAACACACGCACACACATACACAAACACAAACACACACACACACACACACACACACACACACACACACACACACACACACACACACGCGCGCGCGCGCGCGCGCGCACACAATTGAATCTGCTGTCCTCTCGTCCATTACCAATTAAAGTAATGGAAATTTGTCGTTCACCATTACAGATAATTCCTCTCACAAGGCCGTTAGTTCCTACATGGCATTACATTAACAAAAAACACATGTGTCGCCGTACAAACAAGGTTCCCTATTTTTTTTAATTTCGTCATTTTTTTCAGCTTCAGCACCTCATGGGGTATCGATGGTTACATTCTGATGAGCAGGAACAAGAACAATCAGTGTGGCATTGCTACCATGGCCAGTTATCCCACTGGTGTCAATAATTAATCCCTAATGATGTTTTCTCATAAAAATGGGTGCCATATCAATGGTCCAAGGTGCTGTTACAGTACTTTTGTACGACATTGACATACTTTAGTGTTTGATACCAAATCAGGTATGCCACTGTGTATTGTATTGTACAAACAGTTCCAATGGTTGTTGTTGCAGAGATTTGATTAAAATCACCTCATTTTTGATTTTCCTTTTAGCTTAAAATTACTTGTTTAAAAAAATAAAAACAACAACTGCAAGAAAACTAACGCATTATCTTACTTATTAAAATTGTATGCGTGTGTGTGTGTGCGTGCGTGCGTGCATGTGTGCGTGTGCGTGTGTGTGTGTGTGTGTGTGTGTGTGTGTGTGTGTTTGTGTATGTTTATGTTTGTGTGTGTATATATATATATATGTATGTATGTGTGTATGTATGTATGTATGTATGTATGTATGTATGTATGTTAGCGCGAGAGATACAGCGAGAGAGAAAGAGAGAGAGAGAGAGAGAGAGAGAGAGAGAGAGAGAGAAAGAGTGAGAGAGAGAGCGAGAGAGAAAGTGTGTGTGTATGTGTGTGAGTGTTTTTGTTTGAGTGTGTGTGTGTGGGGGGGGGGGGGGGGTTCTTGACATCTTTTGCTAGAAACTTATTTTCTAACGACAGACAGCTGTCTTTTTTTAAAAAGAAGCATTTTGGGGGGCTCTGGTGGTCTTTATCTTAAGGTGTTTGCCTCTCATTCAATGGGTCCCGGGTTCGAATCCGGATAGCGACGGAAAATGTTCTTCTCTAAAGTTTTCTCCTTTCACAATTCTTCCCTGCTCTCTTACAATGTTCTGCCATCTGCTTTCGTCTCCACTTTCTTCCCCCACCCTCTCACCTACTTTGCCCCTTCGTCTGGGCTCCTCATTCTTTCTGCAGCCTTTCTACGAAACTGCTTCTCCATGGTTCCTTCTTACTGCTGCCTTTGAGCCCTACCCCTGTTCTTATGGTAGGTAAAATCTACACCTAAAAAAATCTCGGATGTCCCTTGTGCAAGTTGCAGACGTTGTTAAAGATCCAAAATTTATAAGCGTAGGATTCGGCCGCATTCCGGGAAAAATTCAAAATTTCTTACAAACTGACAATGTTTAGTGTGTCCCGCGCGCTCATGTGACCTTATGCAGTTACGAGCTCCTCAAAACAGCTTTTAAAAAACATTTTATTAACCAAGAACCTCTGTGCATTAATAGTGTCTTCCATAACGTTTTCTTAACGGCGAATTTTTATTTGTTTAGAAAATAATCATGTATTATGTAGATTACCGATGTTATGTTGTTTTTTATCGTCTATTGCTTTTTGAAGCAGAAATCCAGGACCTCTCAGGATACACATCAACAACAACAGTCTCAGACAGGCCCAAGAGTTTAAGTACTTCGAAAGTATAATATTCACAGAGGATGTGCGACTGAACAAAGAAATTGAAACAAGAGTACAAAAGGCCAATAATGGTAGTTACTAGCTTGCTCCACTACTGAAACATCCTAACATCCCCATGACAACAAAACTCAAAATGATCAACTCCATATTAATCCCAACTCTCACCTATCAATGCCAGGCATAGACCACGAACAAGACAGTGGAGCAAAAAATGACAACATGCGAAATGCAATGTCTTAGAAAAGCAGTAAAAAAGACCTGACAAGACAAAATTAGAAACTCATTTGTCAGAGAAATTGTGGACACAAATGATGTCATTCATCACACCCAACACCAAAGAACTAAATGATTCGGACATTTCATTCGATTATCAACACACCATCCAGTACAACGTGTCTACATAAAAAAAATCACTGGCAACATGGACCTGGATAGATGGAGTCAGGGAAACACTGACCACTCATGGCACCCCCCCCCCCCGACCA
>NW_004800557.1:2025-2973 GCF_000002075.1 Aplysia californica | reverse complement strand
ATACACATATATATACATCACACTGCTGTGTCCTTCTCTGCCTTATCTCCATACTAATCGCCCTTCACTCTCCCCCACTATTGCCAACTGACTCGCGATAAGACGTACACTGTGCCAGTGTCTTAACATCATCCCCATCATCTTCGCCACCACCAACATTTTCATCCTCAAATTGAACCCTGACCCGATTGACCCCACCCATCACGATGCTACAAATGAAACACAGAGGGAGAGAGAGAGAGAGAGAGAGAGAGAGAGAGAGAGAGAGAGAGAGAGAGTGTGTTTTACGGAGTGGGATGTCCCAGCACGTGAGACATGTATTAACTTGGCCTAATGTCCTGTCTTGTTGTGCGTTTGCTTGAGTGCACCTTTAGGTCTAACTTTTGTAACGTCTACTGCCATTGTTAACTACCAAGACAATTTTCTCCCTGCGAGATGAATAAAGATTGTCATTGTCATTGTCATTGTAATCATTAGGCTAGAAATGCAACAACATTCTGTCCCCATTCCTACCTCTGCGTACCCTCCGCGTGGACCACCCATACTCATCACTGATTATTTCACTGATTATTTCACTGATCATTTCACTAATCATAAATCATAACACTGACCATATCATTGACCTTCTAAGTAATCAAAACACTGAAAACATCACTGACTAACCACAATACTGGCCCCAACTTTTCAAAACTAACTATAATACTGACCACATCACTGACAAATTACAATACTGACCAGATCGATGATTTGCTGACTTACGATATACTGACCAAATCACTTACTCATTATAATACAGGTCACATCACTGACTGACTAATTGTTATACTGACCACACCACTGTCTGTTGGTTTGAATGAATAAGACATTTGTCGTCTGCGAATAGAAGTTCATTTAGGCTTTCTGGGCTTTGGTTTGCGTCTTGTGTCATTGTGTCCATATATATATATA
>NW_004800557.1:0-1889 GCF_000002075.1 Aplysia californica | reverse complement strand
TGTGTGTGTGTGTGTGTGTGTGTGTGTCTGTGTGTCTGTGTGTGTAAGTGTGTGTGTGTGTGTGTGTGTGTGTGTGTGTGTTATAAACAGGAGAGGAGATAGAACGCATCCCTGTCTTACTCTAAGTCTTATTTCAAACAAGTCTGTATTGCCTTCCTGCGTTCTTACTTCACTTCTGCTGTCGGTATATAGAGCTCTTTTCGAGTATCTTCCAGAGTTTTGAACGGTTTACTCTGTCAAAAGCCTTTTATTGGTCTATAAAGACGATGTTGGATTCTTTGTTATATTCGATTGTTTTCTCGCATATCTGTTGTAATGCGAATACAGCATCTGTGCATCCTCTTCCCTTTTGGAATCCAAACTGCGCTTTGCTCAGATTTCTCTCTACAATAGGTCTTATCTCCGTCTTAAAACCCAATATAGGATTTGTTCTTGGGGCAGGTTTTGAGTGCCTTTTCGTTTTCACTGTGAATAATGGGTGGTACTGTTTGCTCTCCATATGATGGTTGGAACTCTTCTTGTTGCCCGTGTCAAGCGTCTGGGTTGAGTAGTTCTTGGAAGTAATTTTCCCATCTCTTCTTAACGGCATGTTTGCTGAGAAAGGCATTATCCTCTTTATCATTTATCATGCATGTTGGGTTGTATGGGTCTTTTTTTACCCTCATGCTATTCACACTTTTATTAAACTCTCTAGGGTTTTCCTTCCAGATTTTGGTCAGTTTCTCGCCGTATATTATTATTTTAGATGCATTTTTTTAGCAGTTTTGATCATTCTTTTGGTCTCTCTTCTCGGTTCCCAGTATTTTATATAATCCTCTTCAGTCTTTGACTTCTGCCATTTCTTGATTATCTTCTTTTTCATTTTAATTCCTTCTTTGGTTTCATCATTCCACCAGTACGTCCTTCTGCCTTTGTTTGCGTCACAGCTGTTTTTCAGTATTTCTGACTGGAATTTTTTTTAAGTTTGCCATTCGTCTTCTACGTGTTTGGTCTCAGGTGACAGCTTTTTGTACTCCTTGGTAATGTCATCCTCTGTTAGCTTCTTGATGTCTGGTTCTTCCAATTTTCTTAAGTTGGTGGTGGATTTTCCTCCGTTCTTCTTTGTTTGCTTCACACTGTTGGTTGTGAGAGTAAGATTCACAGGTCTGTGGTCCGTGTCGATCATGTAGTTTGGAACCGCTCTCGAATCTTTGGCAGTAGAACTACAAATAATATTGATTATGTTTGTCGTAAATGTAACAGTTATCAGACGATCATCAGAGAATTCTGAGTGCGGGCAAAGGTTAAACACAACTTCGGGCGGGTCAACTACTAAATCAAAACAGATTTGCTATTGGGAATGTAATGAAAAGCTGGAATCAGGTGAGACTTCAGGGAAGAAAACTAGGGCCTTTTACTTTTACAATGAAAAAAAAAACCCAATATGGGCCAAAAATTATAACACCTGAGGGGTTTATTATTTTGCTTATAACACAAGCACACCATCTCACATACGCAGAATAGAAGAATGTGCAACCTGGTCTTGCAACGTTTTTGTCGACAAGGCAACACATACACCGGCGCACATGACCGCACTTAAAAGGGATGCAAAAATGAGGACAAATTATAAAGCAGATTTCATATTGACATGTTGTGGGTATTCCCTTTCCTGGTGGGGCAACAAGACCTGAACAGTGTCTAGATGTTTGTTCTGTAACGAAATTAAACAGCTCATGCGGTCATGAGACGCGCTTGTTGAAAAGACGTACTTTTATCCATCGCTTCTATATTTTTGGGTGTCGCGGTTGAAAAGACGTAAATAATCAAAAGCTATATAGAATTGCATGCATGCATGTAATGTATGTACGTATGTATGTATATGTATGTATGTATGTACGTATATACGTATG
>NW_004800556.1:0-3000 GCF_000002075.1 Aplysia californica | reverse complement strand
AATGAAATAAAATAAAATACAATGAGATAGACAATAAAATACAATCAGATACAATAAAATAGAATAAAATAAAACAAAATAAGATAAAATAAATAAAGGGGGAGTGCACAATTTAATACACTAAAATAGAGGATAAAATGAAATAAAATGAAATAAAATAGTTTAAAATCAAATAAAACTAAGTCAATTGAGTAAAATAAAATAAAATACACTAGGATACAGAATAAAATAAAATAAAATAGAATTAAATAAGAAAAAATTAAATAAATAGAGTAAAATATATAAAAATACAGTAGGATTTGTAAAATATAAAATAATATAAAATAAAATAAAATAAAATACACTGAGAGAAAGAATAAAATAAAAAGAGATAGAATAAAATAGAATAAAATAGAATAAGATTGTAAAAGATGGGGAAAAAAATATATAATTAAAAAAACAGAGGTAATAGAATTTAATGAAATAAAATACACTAAAATAGAGAATGAAATAAAACAAAATGAATTAAAATAGAATTAAATAAAATAAAATTGAGTAAATACAGTTAAATAAAATAAAATACAGTAGGATACAAATAGAATAAAATAAGATAAAATAGAATTAAATAAGATAAATTTAAGCAAATAGAGTACAATAAAATAAATAAATAATACAGTAGGATACAGAATAAAATATAATAAGATAGAATAAAAGGAAAGAAAATTAAATTAAATAAAATTAAATAAGATAGAACAAAATAAAATACAATACAATGAGATAGAGAATAAGATATAATCAAATAGAATAAAATAGAATGAAATAGAATAAAATAGAATAAGATGGAATAAAAAAGAATTTAATAAAAACTAAGTCAATAGAGTAAAATAAAATAAAATACAGTAGGATACAGAATAAAATAACATAAAATAGACAAAGATAAAAAGAAAAGAAAAAAGAAAAAACTTAAATAAGATAGAAGGAAATGAAATAAAATACATTGAGATAAAGAATAAAATACAATCAGATAGAATAAAATAGAATAAAATAGAATAGAATAGAATAAAATAAAATAAGATAGAATAAAATAAAACAAAATAAGATAAAAATAAATAAAGGGGGAGTAGAATTTAATACAATTTAATACACTAAAATGGAGAATAAAATACAATAAAATAAAATCGAACAAAAGTAAATATGATAAAATTTACAAAATAAAATACAATGAGATAGAGAATAAAATAAAGTCAATTAGAATAAAATAGAATAAAATAAATTAAGATGAAATAAAAAAGAATATAATTAAAAAGGAGGGAGTAAATTTCAATAAAAATAAAATACACTAAAATAGAGAATAAAATGAAATAAAATAGATTAAAATCAAATAAAACTAAGTCAATTGAGTAAAATAAAATAAAATACACTAGGATACAGGATAAAATGAAATAAAATAGAATTAAATAAGAAATAATTAAATAAATAGAGTAAAAGAAAAGAAAATACAGTACGATACGGACTAAAATAAAATAAGATAGAATAAAATAAAATAAAATGAAATGAGAGAGAGAATAAAATAAAGTGTGATAGAATAAAATAGAATAAAATAAATTTAAAATTTTAAAGATGGGGAAAAAAAGAATTATAATTTTAAAAAGAGGTATTAGAATTTAATTAAATAAAATACACTAAAATAAAGAATTAAATAAAATAAAATAAATTAAAATAGAATAAAATAAAATAAAATTGAGTAAATACAGTTAAATTAAATAAAAATACAGTAGGATACACAATAAAATAAAATAAGATAGAATAAAATAACATAGAATAAGATTTTTTAAAAGGGAGGAGTACCATTCAATAATATTAAAATACACCCAAATTTAGAATTAAATTAAATTAAATTAAATAAAATAGAATTAAATAAGATAAATTTTGGCAAATAGAGTAAAATAAAATAAAAAACAGTAGGATACAGAATAAAATAAAATAACATAGAATAAAAAGGAAAGAAAATTTAATTTCATTAAATTAAATAAGATAGAACAAAATGAAATACAATACAATGAGATAGAGAATAAAATATAATCAAATAGAATAAAATAGAATGAAATAGAATAAAATAGAATAAGATAGAATAAAAAAGAATTTAATAAAAACTAAGTCAATAAAGTAAAATAAAATAAAATACAGTAGGATACAGAATAAAATAAAATAAAAAAGAGTAAGATTTTAAAAATAAAAGATAATAAACTAAAATGAGATAGAATGAAATAAAATAGAATACAATGAGATAGACATTAAATGCAATCAGATAGAATAAAATAGAATAAAATAGAATAAAATAAAACAAAATAAGATAAAATAAATAAAGGGGGAGTAGAATTTAATACAATTTAATACACTAAAATAGAGGATAAAATACAATAAAATAAAATAGAACAAAATTAAATATGATAAAATTTAAAAATAAAATACAATGAGATAGAGAATAAAATAAAGTCAGATAGAATAAAATAGAATAAAATGAATTAAGATGGAATAAAAAAAAGAATATAATTAAAAAAGAGGGAGTAGAATTCAATAAAAATAAAATACACTAAAATAGAGAATAAAATGAAATAAAATGAAACAAAATAGATTAAAATCAAATAAAACTAAGTCATTTGAGTAAAATATAATCAAATACTCTAGGATACAGAATAAAATGAAATAAAATAGAATTAATTAAGAAATAATTAAATAAATAGAGTAAAATAAAATGAAATACAGTAGGATACAGAATAAAATAAAATCAAATAGAGTAAGATAAATAAAACAAAAAAGAATAAACTTAAATGAGATAGAAAGAAAGAAAATAAAATACAATGAGATAGAGAATAAAATACATTCAGATAGAGTAAAATAGAATAAAATATAAAAAAACAGAGGTATTACAATTTCATGAAATAAAATTCACTAAAATAGAGAATGAAATAAAATAAAATAAATAAAAATTAAATTAAATAAAATAAAATTGAGTAAATA
>NW_004800555.1:0-3006 GCF_000002075.1 Aplysia californica | reverse complement strand
TAAATTTACGTATTGTGAAGGTACATGAGGCACGCTGTTGGTCAACAGAGAAATTACCAATCTCACTGTCTCCATCAGTGCTGCCTTTTTCGGTCAATACGTTACAATTGGAGTCTCGACGTAGATATTTACAGTGTCAAACCATCTGTATCATTGTAAAACATTATTGAGTACCGTAGGAACAGATAATTAATAGAAAATTTTAATTAAAAAACAACAACAACAAATCTTGTGATCTACTTGGACATCATAAAGTTTGTATGCCCCTATCAAGTCTGTAAAGCTATTCATGAAATGGGAACTCCGAATTCAACGGCCATCCCCTATAGGACCAAGTAAAATAGCCAGCGAGCCTTAAAACTCCCCCATCCCCCAGAAAAAACCCACCACCACCAACAGCAAACAACAACAACAAAACAACAAATGGAAGGGGATTCGAGCAAGAGGCATCTACTCCCTTGTCCAGCTTCATACCAACTGAGCTAACAGCATTCCTCTGGTAAGCTAAACAGTTTCAGTAAATGTTTAAAAATATTAGGATGTCAAGTGCATGTGACGAGATATTACTGTTTCATCAAGTATGCATATATGTTGATGTTTGTATGTGACCACGGTACTGGTCGGCGGGAGAGATGGTGGGGGTGGGGGGGGGGGGGAATCATCAACCTTAAAATAATACAAATAACAAGGAATACTTTGATTTTGGCCCTTTATTTTGAAACTAATTAAGGAAATTAAATGGTTTAAAAATCAATTTCTTGAAAAGAAACAATGCCTAAAGGGGCATGCTATAACGACTCAGTACTAGAATATGGGCCTGGCAGGACTCCTAATCACCCAACAGGTGGTTCAAACTCACATTCTTAAGAGGCTAAAGGCTGTCTCGGCTATTGCAAATCCTACAGAGTCCATATTTGCTCTGGAGCATAATGGATCATTGGGACGTTGAAATCGATTGTTTAAAAACGTAAATATGGTTCGGTTGCTGTGGAAACACAGCTGATGAAACACAGATATATGGCTCTTTTTATTCCTGCAGCACCAATGAATTCAAAGTAAGAGCAGTGGTAGGGCGTAGTGAAGGGCTAAAGGGCTTGAGCCCCACCCACTCCCCAACTCTTTCTCGCCGTAAATGAATGTTTCTTGTAATAAACGAGATAATCAGTTGACACCGTTATAAATGTTTCAGAATCTTCCGCCTCCTCCTTTAATTGCATGCGGTGAACACACACGCTTGCTCGTTCATCCAATCACTGTAGTCACCGATTACAACGATAGTAACCTAACAGCAAATCAAATGTTCTAAGGGCTCAGCAAAGGATGAGCTCATTCCCACGGTCCTTTCTTAATGAAACTCTTCTTGAAAAAATGTAAAAGAAACTGTTGTTAGAGAGGGCTCGTTCTCTGCCAGCCCAGACATTTGGGGGAGGGGGGAGGGGGGGGGGAGGAGTTCATGACACATTTTCCCCTGAGACCCAGTGACCAAAACACGCACCTGGGCCCACGTTTTAGGAATGCCTTGCTTTCCGCGACCCCACGGCCTAATCCAGTTACTGTTGTATGTGTGCGTTTGCGTGCTTGATTAATTAATTAATTATTTTGTGGTAAGTGTTTTACGGCGCTCGCAACTGCATACGGTCATATGAGCGCGTTTGTGGGTGAGTGTGTGAATGAAACATACTCGCACATATCTGGAATGTCCTCTAAACCAAGGAAGTCTTACCTTTGAACTCTACCTACCTAGATTTCTCAGCCCCACTCACATTTAGAACCACCCACCACCACTGAGAAAGAGTACAGAAATGCATTAAAAAGTGGAAAGGTGGAGGTGTGAAAACAAATTAATGTTGAATGAAACGGAAGCCATTCTATTTGGGAGTCCAAAAAGTCTTAGTGATGTAAACAGAAGCCAGTTAGAATTTGTAAATGCTAGTATATCTTTTTTCCAAAAAGACCAAGAACCTTGGTATCTATTTAGATTCAGATATGCCCATGAACAATCAAGTAAATAATGTTATTCGATTTATATACAGGGTGATAAAAAAACATCAGCAACAAACTGTACAACTTCTTTTGTTAATATTTTCCTCCACTCTGAGGTTTTGCGTTTCAAATTTGTATTCAACATTTGGAAGTCAAAAGGAACTTTTCTAATATTCATTTTAGATAAATCTGTAGAACAGTTTTGCTCTACATAGCGAGTAAAAAAACAACAACCCATTTTCAGTTATGTCCCCATTTTCGTAGAATGACGCACTAGTTCGCATTAGGCTTACTACAAAAAATTCCCAACGATTGCGCCATATTGCAAACTACAGTAGTCTAACAGGCCAACAGAAGTTAGCAGATAGTTTTTCTCAAATTTTCTTCGCCTGCCGAGATTATGATTAAGATAATTAAAGAGCAGAGAGCTTTTCGTATAGAACATTTCCTGACCACGAACTCATTTCGTAAGTTTCACCCAAGGTACCGAAATAATGGTAAAGTGCCCTTAAGTAACACTGTGTAAAGTGTAAGATTTCCTTGATACCAAGTTGTCAAGCTGACAACACCACAATCACGCACAGTTTACACACCGTACGTACAGTTGGGGAGGCATGTTCCGAGATCATGTGTCAATAGCCATACGTTCACCGTGATTTGAGATCGCAACATGAACATATTAAATGCTCACCGAATACAGTCACGTCAATCAAATAATACGGGAATCATACACGGTCTTCTGCCAGATGAAGTTACACCATCGTGAAAAATTGACCAGGGACAGATACATCCACAAAGTTATTATTATGGGACCAAATACAATTTGACGAAGGTATACATGGACATTTAATTATAATTATATTACTCTCATTAAATTTTAATATGAAAAGAAAAGTAAAGCTGACAAATTGTACATATCACATCAAATGCACCATTCAACCACATGCAGTAATTTATCATGTCAACACAATATCTCGTGGTCTTTAAAAAAAATAAAAGACACTCTATCAAGATTTGGATGAA
>NW_004800554.1:3245-5569 GCF_000002075.1 Aplysia californica | reverse complement strand
AATTCGCCACTCCGATCGGGTAAATTCGCCACCCCTTAATGCCATTTTATCTCTTGTTTTTGTGTTGCTTTTTCATTTGTTTCCTGGTTGTTGTTTTTGGTTTTTTTGGTTGTTTTTTTTTTGGGGGGGGGGGGTTGTTGGTTTTTTTATTAAGTCAAATAAAAATGGAACAATTTTTAACCCCTTAGATACAGGAGATCACAAAATAAGAATAATATTCTTAACATCATCATCAGATAGGCTAATCTATCTATTTATCAGCATTTTTAGTAGCCTTTTCAATCTTCTTCTGAAGTGCTTTCTCCTTCCTCTCTCTCTTTTCTTTTTCTTTCCTTTCCTTTTTTTCTGCTGCCTCTCATTTCTCCTGGAGCACCTGTTCAGATGTTAATAGTCTGTGAGATGGAATCGCTCTTGATTTCCAAGTGGTTGTGTTTCCTGGGGACTGGGAAGCAATGCCAAAAATTTCATTTACGGTTTGGTTCCAGTAGTTTGCCTCCGGGAGTTGAGTTGGGTTGGTTTCTGGCTGAGTGTCGGTGACGGTTGGTGATGATTCATTGACAATATCATCAATGTTGACATCTTCTCCTTCGACGTTAACGGTGAAGTTGAAGAAATCAAGATTCCTTATTTCATGCATTGATATCGTCAAGACGTCCCCAACATCATCAATAGTTTGCTCTTCCACTTCCATGGGACATGGTGTTGGCGTTGCTGCAGGTTCAGATCCAGGTTCAGATTCTGTTGATGACGATGATGCTGTTGCAACTGCAGGTTCAGATTCTGTTGATGACAATGATGCTGTTGCAACTGCAGCCCTATAAGCATCTCCTGGCAAGAAAGCCGATTCAGGTATTCTTGTCTTGTCTACAGGGTGGATTCCAGTAGCTTCGAAAGCCTTTTGTATTAACTCTGGCTTCAAAGTTGACATCCAGGTTTTGGAAAGAAGGCTTGGCCATGTCACTTTATTTATGGTTTTCCCTGGATTGGCAGTTAAAAATTCTGTGCAGTGGCGTCTGTAGGCTGTCTTGAATGGTTTAAATACCACCCGGTCCAGAGGTTGGAGCATATGTGTGGTGTGAGGGGGGAGAGCCAAAACATGGACCAACTGTTCCTTCGCCATCTCGAGAAGTTCCAGGACCTCATGGCTGTGGTGTGAGTCTAGGATCAACAATTGAGGCCTTGAGTCTCCGCAGTTGGGGAGGAAAACTTGCTGAAACCATTGCACCCCAATGTCGTCGTTCATCCAACCATTTTCTTGATAGGCCCAAATGGTGCCTTCTGGGCTGTCCTGGATAGCAAAGGAATGGATGGACCTGTTCGTTTTTCCCTTGACGACGCACATAGGGGGCATGGCAGAACCTGCGGCGTTAACACATACCAAGGTGGTAATGTTGTCTTTGGACGGACTGCACCTGGTCACTACATTCCGGGCTCCTTTTGCAGCCAGAACCTTTGAAGCATCCTGGCAGAATGTGAGGCCCGTTTCATCGCAGTTCCAGATCTGTGCTGGCTTCTCTCGTAATCCCAACTCAGTTATGATCTTGTGCAGATCTCCAAAATATCTGTCAACCACGTCCCTTTTCATCATAGCTAATCTGCTCGATAAGCAGTTCTCCGGAGTGCGAATTGCAATATCAGGTTGCCTTTTCTTTAGCTGCAACCAGTAATCCTTTCCAGGAACTTCATTTGTAAAGGGGGTCTTCAGGTGCAGCTTGCTGACAACTGATCCTACTTTCAGTAAATATTGCTGCTTGGTGATAGGGAATCCAGCAGCCGCAGCAGCGATGACCTTATCTACTATTTTGTTTTCAATGGCTTCGGGGATGCTTCTCTCTCTCCCAGCCCTTCTTTCCAGCTTCGATCGTCCCGAAACATGATCGGCAAGGGTCTTCCTGGGAATGCCGAATTGACGAGCTGCCCCAGAACAGCTCATCCCATTGGCAACTGCATCAATGGCTTTAACCAGATTCTCTCTGTCATATTTGCCGTACAAATTTTTTGACAGTGTTGGCATAGTGAATGGGTAGATATAGATCTAGACTTTGCAAAATTACTAGAAATAATAATGCAATAATGTTATATTACAACACACGTGTTAGGCTAGTAAATATTACAACAATGTATGTTAGTAACAAAAATGTAAGATAATTGTAAGGAACAGTGTTAGTAAAGGTTACAGCAATTTTAGTAACAAAAACTTGCAATTCAGGAAATGTAATACTGTGAAATAATGTTAGTTATTGATTTCACAATAATAAAGAAATGATTGTTAAAGATTACAACAAAGTTAGTGATCAAAGACCAAGATAATTGCAACTTTACAG
>NW_004800554.1:0-3145 GCF_000002075.1 Aplysia californica | reverse complement strand
TTATAATTTTGTACTAGATCTAGAATCTAGTAATTTAGCTCATTCATTTTCCTTTCAGAAAATACTATTTTCATAATTTTTGGTTGTGTTTGTGATTTTATACAATTTTTTTAGTAAGGTAGGGTAGAGTCGGGTAACTTCGCCACCTTCGTTCACTGACGGTGAAGAATCTCTGTGTGATGCAGTCAATTCATTTGACACGGACGAAACACACATAGGCCTTATATTGGCCAATCAAAATGCCCCCTCTGCCTTCCTTTTAAACGCTTTGCCTTCGTACTGTAAAGATATCGCATTTTTTATTAGGGTAGGTCATGGCCGGTAAATTCGCCAGCCTGGGGGTAAATTCGCCACCCCGATCGGGTAAATTCGCCACCCCTTAATGCCATTTTATCTCTTTTTTTTTGTGTTGCTTTTTCATTTGTTTCCTGGTTGTTGTTTTTTTTGGTGTTTTTGGTGTGTTTTTTTTTGGGGGGGGGGGTTTTATTAAGTCAAATAAAAATGGAACAATTTTTAACCCCTTAGATACAGGAGATCACAAAATAAGAATAATATTCTTAACATCATCATCAGATAGGCTAATCTATCTATTTATCAGCATTTTTAGTAGCCTTTTCAATCTTCTTCTGAAGTGCTTTCTCCTTCCTCTCTCTCTTTTCTTTTTCTTTCCTTTCCTTTTTTTCTGCTGCCTCTCGTTTCTCCTGGAGCACCTGTTCAGATGTTAATAGTCTGTGCGATGGAATCGCTCTTGATTTCCGAGTGGTTGTGTTTCCTGGGGACTGGGAAGCAATGCCAAAAATTTCATTTACGGTTTGGTTCCAGTAGTTTGCCTCCGGGAGTTGAGTTGGGTTGGTTTCCGGCTGAGTGTCGGTGACGGTTGGTGATGATTCATTGACAATATCATCAATGTGGACATCTTCTCCTTCGACGTTAACGGTGAAGTTGAAGAAATCAAGATTCCCTATTTCATCCATTGATATCGTCAAGACGTCCCCAACATCATCAATAGTTTACTCTTCCACTTCCATGGGACATGGTGTTGGCGTTGCTGCAGGTTCAGATCCAGGTTCAGATTCTGTTGATGACGATGATGCTGTTGCGACTACAGGTTCTGATTCTGTTGATGACAATGATGCTGTTGCAACTGCAGCCCTATAAGCATCTCCTGGCAAGAAAGCCGATTCAGGTATTCTTGTCCTGTCTACAGGGTGGATTCCAGTAGCTTCGAAAGCCTTTTGTATTAACTCTGGCTTCAAAGTTGACATCCAGGTTTTGGAAAGAAGGCTTGGCCATGTCACTTTATTTATGGTTTTCCCTGGATTGGCAGTTAAAAATTCTATGCAGTGGCGTCTGTAGGCTGTCTTGAATGGTTTAAATACCACCCGGTCCAGAGGTTGGAGCATATGTGTGGTGTGAGGGGGGAGAGCCAAAACATGGACCAACTGTTCCTTCGCCATCTCGAGAAGTTCCAGGACCTCATGGCTGTGATGTGAGTCTAGGATCAACAATTGAGACCTTGAGTCTCCGCAGTTGGGGAGGAAAACTTGTTGAAACCATTGCACCCCTATGTCGTCGTTCATCCAACCATTTTCTTGATAGGCCCAAATGGTGCCTTCTGGGCTGTCCTGGATAGCAAAGGAATGGATGGACCTGTTCGTTTTTCCCTTGACGACGCACATAGGGGGCATGACAGAACCTGCGGCGTTAACACATACCAAGGTGGTAATGTTGTCTTTGGACGGACTGCACCTGGCCTCTACATTCCGGGCTCCTTTTGCAGCCAGAACCTTTGAAGCATCCGGGCAGAATGTGAGGCCCGTTTCATCGCAGTTCCAGATCTGTGCTGGCTTCTCTCGTAATCCCAACTCAGTTATGGTCTTGTGCAGATCTCCAAAATATCTGTCAACCACGTCCCTTTTCATCATAGCTAATCTGCTCGATGAGCAGTTCTCCGGAGTGCGAATTGCAATATCAGGTCGCCTTTTCTTTAGCTGCAACCAGTAATCCTTTCCAGGAACTCCATTTGTAAAGGGGTCTTCAGGTGCAGCTTGCTGACAACTGATCCTACTTTCAGTAAATATTGCTGCTTGGTGATAGGGAATCCAGCAGCCGCAGCAGCGATGACCTTATCTACTATTTTGTTTTCAATGGCTTCGGGGATGCTTCTCTCTCTCCCAGCCCTTCTTTCCAGCTTCGATCGTCCCGAAACATGATCGGCAAGGGTCTTCCTGGGAATGCCGAATTGACGAGCTGCCCCAGAACAGCTCATCCCATTGGCAACTGCATCAATGGCTTTAACCAGATTCTCTCTGTCATATTTGCCGTACAAATTTTTTGACAGTGTTGGCATAGTGAATGGGTAGATATAGATCTAGACTTTGCAAAATTACTAGAAATAATAATGCAATAATGTTATATTACAACACACGTGTTAGGCTAGTAAATATTACAACAATGTATGTTAGTAACAAAAATGTAAGATAATTGTAAGGAACAGTGTTAGTAAAGGTTACAGCAATTTTAGTAACAAAAACTTGCAATTCAGGAAATGTAATACTGTGAAATAATGTTAGTTATTGATTTCACAATAATAAAGAAATGATTGTTAAAGATTACAACAAAGTTAGTGATCAAAGATCAAGATAATTGCAACTTTACAGTACTGGCGAAGTTACCCGTCGGCCGTGGCGAATTTACCCGACGATAGGTAACCTTAGTCAAAGGTATTTATTTAATTAAATTGATTGAAATAACTATTAAAGACCTTTACATAGAGATAATAGAGCAGTTAAATAAAAGGAATCAAGGGAAGAATATAGAAAATATAGATGATAGTCAGTCAAATAAGAATTAAAAGCAGAATGAGTAGGGTTAAGATGTGTAAGCTCTATGAAGAAGATTCATAGAAAGGGATGCGAATTGTAGAGCTGACGACGAAGAGACGCGTATGACATCACGATAGTGACATCAAAACTGTAACAAAGGCTGTGATTAGTTATATAGATTAAGCCAAGGATCCCTGCTTCTCATTGGCATAAAATGTTTGCCTAATTAGAATAGAGAGGATAGGTTATTCCAATGTATTTAAGAGAGGGTGAACGGGGGTGGCAAAGTTACTCGACTGGCGAAGTTACCCGACTCTACC
>NW_004800553.1:1931-3008 GCF_000002075.1 Aplysia californica | reverse complement strand
TTACTACTGCTGTTGAAGACTATCGGATCAGTCCTCCCCGGATGCTCTGGTATGGTTTGCTTCTTCTTTCCTATCAAACATCTATCGTCCTTATCTCCCCCCCCCCTTCTTTTTTATGTTTGTTACTCTCTTGTTACACCTCTAATCTTCCGATGCTCATATGACCTTATGTAGGTGCGAGCGCCGTAAAATCTCTAATAAAACTAAAACATACTCTTACTGAAACTAAACTTTCCCCTGTGGGTGGTTGGCGGGTGCTCCGGTGTGGTTTGCTCCTTCTTTCCTATTCCCAAAACCAATCGTGTCTATCTCCCCTCCTCCTTTCTTATGTTTGTTACTCTCTTGTAACACCTCTAATCTTCGGCACTTAGATCTATATAACCTTATATTGTGTTGCAAGTGCCGTAAAACTCTTACTAAAACTAAAACAAACTCTTACTGAAACCAAATTTCCCCCTGCACTAAATGACCTATATATTGGGCTGACAGTACGCTTCTCTTTACTCAAACTGAACTCAACAAAACTGGCAATTATTCACGCTCTTCAGTTCTGGGAGAAGGGACCGTACGACGTTTTTTTCTTCTTCACACGACGGGGAAATATTGACGACACGCCGGGGGATTGAGGGGAGCCGCGAGACAGATTACTGAATTCCCATACGGTCCTTTCTTCCATGCATCATCGCAGCGAGATCGCTCTGAGACATATGTGTCGTGACGCGGTGGAATCATACTCTCGTCATTTTTGGGGATGTGGTTGGCGGGTGTGCTCTGGTGTGGTTTGCTTCTCTTCTTTCTTTCCTATCAAACATCTATCGTCCTTATCTCACTCTGGTGTGGTTTTCTACTTCTTTTCTATCAAACATCTATCGCCCTTTTTGTCTCCCCTCCTTCTTTATTGTGTATGTCACTCTGTTGAAACACCTCAAGTCTTCATTCAGCACTTCATATTATGACCTTATTGTGTTACAAGCACCGTAAAACTCTTTCTAAAACTAAACAATATTTTCATGCATTTTGGACAGAAGTCGAGATATTTGGGATTGAAAGAGGTGGGGTGGATGAGGTGTGTGTGTG
>NW_004800553.1:0-1082 GCF_000002075.1 Aplysia californica | reverse complement strand
CTCCCCCTCTTCCCCTCCCTCTCCCTCCTTCCCTCCCTCCCCTCCCTCCGGAAATCCGGATAAATAACCGGATAATCCTCAATAAGACATTATCCGAATTCAGACTCTAAACTCTTTTCCCTGACCAGTTTGCGGAAGTGGGTGCACCCATATTTTGTTGAAGTGATGCTAACCCATTTGTCAAAGTGGTTCTAACCCATTTTGCCGAATCGGTTCATAACATATTATTTGCCGAAAAGGAGCTCTAACATATTGTCCGGATTTTGCCAAAGCGACTCATTGCCCAGCCCTACCCAAAATGTTAGATAGACCTGTGTGATTCTCAGGCTGTCATTTGTCTTTGGGCCTGTGGGGAGCTTTAGATGAGAGACCATAACGTCTTGGAAGATTTGATAGATGAGGGAGATCTCGCTGGAGGGAAGGTCAGGGAGTGCAATCTCATCAAAGTAGAATTGTAGGCGGTTGGCGGGTGCTCTGGTGTGGTTTGCTTCTTTCTTTCCTATCAAACATCTATCGTCCTTATCTCTCCTCTGTGGGTGGTTGGCGGGTGCTCTGGTGTGGTTTGCTCCTTCTTTCCTGTCAAACATCTATCGCCCTTATCTCTCCTCGTTTCTTTTCTGTGTGTTTTACTCTCTTGTAACACCTCTAATCCAGTGCCAGATCTGCGATAGACATCGGCGATCATGTTTCTCCATTCATTACTTTGCTCGGATGCTCTTTAAAAAAAAGCTACGTTTCCCTGATCTTTCCCTGTTACCCATTTGTTTAGGTTCCCTTAGTAGGTTGTTCTGGGCCTTCCTCTGCCTTGTTTGCCTTCAATATTTTGCTTGTATTACAATCATATCGATATTAATCTGCCCTCTCCCCTCCCCCCTCTCCCTCTTCCTCTCCCCTCCACAGATTCGCCCTCGTCCTCCTATGTCTCACCCTTGGAGTGCTGGCCTCAATGAAGGAGTTTGAGGGTGTCCTTTCTCACTACGCCGTCTATCTGGTGAGTACACATGACCTTTTTGGGACTTACAACAGTCAGTGGGTGGTTGGAGGGTGTCTTTTTGGGACTTACAACAGTCAGTGGGTGGTTG
>NW_004800552.1:0-3011 GCF_000002075.1 Aplysia californica | reverse complement strand
TCATATTTAGCCACTGTAGTTGTCAGAGTGTTGTTCTGGAGCCCCCCGCGCGCACAGGGCCGCAGACATGCTCACTTAAGATGATTCAGGTGACAAAAGAAGCTCTTCAAGACCGGTGTTCGCTCATGTTTCAAGTTTTAGGGGGGGGGGGGTTGTTTTCTTTAGTGAGAGTTCTACGGCTCTTGCAACACAATTCGGTCATAACGCAAGTGCTGAAGATTCTATTCTAGAGAGAAACATACAAGAAAAAAAGGTTCCAAGTTTAACACAAAGTACATGACACCGTGCATGAGGGAAATTAAAAGAAAACACTTTTTTTCAAACTGGAATGAAAGGTGTGAAGGGGGGATGTTTAGGACTACGACCTCCTACAAATCAGCCTTTAAAAAAATAATGCGTCATACGTGCGTGAAAGTGGTTTATCTTTCATGGTCGTGGTTATTCAGCCTTATGGAACATACCAAAAAGGAAAAAACAATGGAATCGTGCATGTGTGAGTGGGTCTCTCTGTCTGTCTGTCTGTCTGTCTGTCTGTTTGTCAGTCTGTCTGTCTGTCTGTCTGTCTGTCTCTCTCTCTCTATCTCTTTCTTTCTCTCTCTCTCTTTTTCTCTCTCTCTCTCTCTCTCTCTCTCTCTCTCTCTCTCTCTCTCTCTCTCTCTCTAGGCTCTCTTTAAAGAGAGAGAGAGAGAGAGAGAGAGAGCTCTTTAGAGAGAGAGAGAGGGAGAGAGAGAGAGGGGGAGAGAGAGAGAGAGAGAGAGAGAGAGAGAGAGAGGAAAAGGGGAGGGGGTAGAGTTCATGTGTGCGGACATGCTGTTTGTGTACGCTTGTGGGAATGAGTTGTACATCGTTGCATGTGTATCACTGAACATAAATGTCATGAGTACATTTCTGTGTTCTTGCTGATTCTTTGAATGTTGATGTTATGGTATATCCACCCAAAATTTCCTTCGTGGATCGATACAGTCTATCTTAACTCTTAACTAATCTTAGACCCATCTTATAATTTGCCTTGCACACATGTGCGTTTGTTAATTTCTGTCTTATTCTAGCGTCTTGCTTTTTTTTTAAAAATATGTTTTGTCATCTTTGAAATATTGGTACAATTATTGCTTCAGCGTCGGTCGAACATCGGTAGCTCAGTGGTTAAGTTACCGTACTCGTAATCGTGATATTGCTGCTTTGGGTTTTGAGACTCGGCTGTGTCCCCGGGGAAGGCACGTTACATACATGTACTGTTTCCCATTTGGTTCGGTCCTAGAGAAAGCCTAGGCTCGGTCCTATCCCATTTGGTTCGGTCCTAGAGAAAGCCTAGGCTCGGTCCTATCTGAGATGGACGTTAAATTAGGATGTCCTTTTGCGTGCTATATTAATGTTTGAACCGGCATCAGTTTTGTAATGGTCGGGCTTTCTGCTGTTGCACCACTGAGAAGACGTGCGGGTGGTAGGAGTGCGTCGTTGGCAGGTTCTAGTTCTTTTTTTTTCCTCGCTACAATTAACACTTATGTCTGTGTGTTTACGTTTCCCCTGTACTGACTGTTGTTGATAAGTTTCCCTTCACTGAAACAAAGCAGAAGTCGTGGGTTTTGGGTACGACTCATGGAAGCTGTCATTTCGGGTGTCTCCGTCTGTCTACCGGAATGATGTATCTCACTCAACCTGGGAGCTTAGGAGAGTCCTGGCAGGCTGGGCCCAGGCAGCCCGCCTCCTACATGATCTACATTGTGTCAGTTAGGGGGAGGGAGACGTAAAGCATCCGTAATACTTTACACAAGCATATGTGTTACGACGTGGTGGAATCAGGCGCTCGTCAATTTTTGGGCATATGGAGCTATTGGTATAATCTTAAAGTGTGTTCCTTTTCCTTCCTTTTGGAGAAAAAAATCCTTCTCTGCTGAACAGAAGTCGAAACATTTGCGATTGAAGGAGGTCGCCTGGTTTCAGAGACAGAATTAGAGAGAAAATGGCTGCCAAAGTTTGGTAACTTCCATTGTCAGAAAGTCCTTGGAAAATAAGAATTTCCATTTTTCTGTGGCTTTCATCAATGTTTTTCGGTAAAATCCACACAAAAATGTGGTTTTTTAATGGACTTAAAAGGTGTTGAGACAAAAAGAGAAATTTTGAAAAAAATCGCCCACAGGCCAAACAATTGCTGATATCGTTGATTCCATTATTTTGACGAGCGCCTGATTTCACCATGATGCCTCACAATTATCGTTTCAGCGCGTTTCTTTGTAAGAAAGCACTTCTCGTCCTAAATGACATGACAGAGAGACTGAAAAGTTGTTATCCAATCCTATTCTGATACGTTTGAATCTTTCAACAAGAAGCAGGCTACCGTTTGCCGCACATAACCACATAGTTACACTGCACCTGCGTGTCTCTCGCCGACCTCTTTGCTTTTCGTTGTGGCAACCACTCGAGTTGACGATCATAAACTCGGTTTGCATAACGTTTGAAGGCGGAGCCGCATTCCGTAAGTTATCGAAATTTTATTGTCTTCTCATATCCTCGAGACGCCAGGTCTTGACTTGCGTGGATCGGATATTGAAACTAAAATCGACCCCTTTATTAGTCTGTTGCCGCTGTTATTTATGGGGCCAATTTCACTTCAGCCATTGAAATGCTCTCAACACCCAACCTCATATCGATCGAAGTTCAAGCTCACATGAGAAGTCATAAATTTTCCACACCTGAGTTGATAACAGAACGCGGCCTTTTTTGTTAGGGGTCCATCATTAGAACTGCCCTCAGTTTCTGAATTTTAGGGGTTTAGTTCAGCCTTTTGCGCGGACGTAATCCCCCCCCCCCCCCCCCCCCCCCCACGAGAGCATAAGCTACAGCAAAGCGAAAGGGCCAAGGTCAAGCAGCCAAACAGACACGAGCGAGCAGAGGCTATCAAAAAGACAAGAATAAACAATGTTTATGTGCACGTAACGAAAGCAGGGACTATGAGCTGACAGTGCTCCACGAATAGTGTCACGAGTGTGCAACTATAGATAGCGAGAAGTACG
>NW_004800551.1:0-3419 GCF_000002075.1 Aplysia californica | reverse complement strand
GCAGTGTGTACATGCATCCTGTGTGTAAATGCAAAGTGTGTGTTCATGTACATTGTTTGTACGTGCCCAAAATGAAGCAAGTATGTACATATATCTTAAGTGTACTTGTAGTCTGTGTGTTCATGTAGTACATGTAACCTGTGTGTAAATATGGCCTGTGTGTACATGTGGCCTATGTGTACATATAGCCTGTGCATACATGTAGTACATGTAGCCTGTGTGTACATGAAGTACATGCAACCTGTATGTGCAACCTGTATGTGCAACCTGTATGTGCATGCAGTACATGTAGCCTCTGTGTACATGTTTTCCATGTAGCATTTGTGTACATGTAGTACATATAGCTTGTGTGTACATGTAGTACATGTAGCTTGTGTCTGTGTTTACATGTAGTACATGTAGCCTGTGTGTACATGTAGTACATGCAACTTGTATGTACATGTAGCCTCTGTGTACATGTTTTACATGTAACATTTGTAGCTTGTATTTACATGTAGTACATGTTGCCTGTGTGTACATGTAGCTTGTATGTACATTAAGTACATGTAGCTTGTGTCTGTGTTTACATGTAGTACATGTAGCCTGTGTGTACATGTAGTACATGCAACTTGTATGTACATGTAGCCTCTGTGTACATGTTTTACATGTAACATTTGTAGCTTGTATTTACATGTAGTACATGTTGCCTGTGTGTACATGTAGCTTGTATGTACATTAAGTACATGTAGCTTGTGTCTGTGTTTACATGTAGTACATGTAGCCTGTGTGTGCAGGTAGCCTGTGCGTACCTGTTTTATATGTAGCCTGCGTGTCCATGTGGCACGTGTGTACATGTAGTACATGTATCTTAAGTGTACATGTAGCCTCTGTGTAGTACATATAGTACATGTAGCCTACGTGTAGATGTAGGCTATGTGAACAAGCAGCCGGCGTGTACATGTAATACATGTAGTCTGTGTGTACATACATTATATGTAGCCTGTTTTTGCGCATTTTCCATGCAGCTTGTGTGTACATGTTGTGCATGTAGCCTGTGTGTACATGTTGTGCATGTAGCCTGTATCTGCATGTAGTAGTTGTAGCCTTTGTGTACAAGTAGTAAATGTAGCCTTTGTGTACATGTAGCCTGTGTGTACATGTAACCTGTGTTTATATGTAACCTGTGAGTACGTGTAGTGTCTATGTGTCTATGTTGCCTACGTGTACATGTAGCCTGTATGTACATGGCGAATGTTTGTATATGTAGCACATGTAGTCTGTTTGCACATGTAGCCTGTGAGTACATGAAGAACATGTTTCCCGTGTGTGCATGTGTACATGTCGTAATGTGTACATGTGTAAATGCAAAGTGTAGCCTATGTGTACATGTAGCTTGAGCGTGCATATGGCCTCTGTGTACATGTAGCCTAGGTGAACATTTAACCTTTGTGTACATGCAGCCTGTATGTACATGTAACACATGTATCTTGTTTGTAGCCTATGTGTACATGTAGCCCGTGGGTACATGTGTACATAGAGCGTCTACATGTGGTACCCTGTGTGTTCATGAAGCCTATGTGTACAAACAGTATATGTACCCTGTGTGTACATGTAGATGTAGCCGGTGTGTATATACAGTACATGTAGATTGTGTACATGCAGTACATGTAGCCTATGTGTACATGTAGTGCACGTAGCCTGTGTGTACATGTAGCCTGTTTGTACATGTAGCCTGAATCACATGTAGTACATGTATCCGGTGCGTCCATGTAGCCTCTGGGTACATGTGGCCTGTGTGTGTACATGTAGTATATTTAGCCTTGTTTATACATGGAGTACACGTAGCCTGTGTACATGTACCCTGTGTGAAGATGTAGTACATTTAGCCTGTGTGTACATGAAATCATTTTAGCCAGTGTTCACATGTAGTACATGTAGCCCGTGTGTACATGTAGTATATCTAGCCTCTGTATATATGTAGTAAATGTAGATTGCTTGTACATGTAGCCTGAGTGTACATGTAGTACATGTATTCTATGTGTTCATGTAGCATGTGTATACATGAAGCCCGTGTATACATGAAGCCCGTGTATACATGTAATACATGTATCCTTTTCGTAGATGGGTGTACATCTAGCTTTTGTGTACATGTAATGCACGTAGCCTGAGTGCCCATTTAGCCTGTTTGTACATGCAATCTGAATGTACATGTAGTAAATATATCCTGTGTGTACATATTTTACATGAAGCCTGAGTGTGCATATAGTACATTTATTCTGTGTGTACATGTAGTCCATGTAGCCTGTGTTTACTTGTAGTACATGTAGCCTTTGTGTACATGCAGTACATGTAACCTGTGTGTATTTTACATGTTGCCTGTGTGTACATGTAGTACATATAGCCTGGGTGTACATGTAGTACATGTATCTTGTGTTTTTGTGTACATTATGTAACCTGTGAGTACGTGTAGTACATGTTGTTTCTTTGTATATGTAGCCTGTGTGTACATGTAGCCTATGTGTACATGTAGCCAGTGTGTGCTTGTGTGCATGCAGTATACATACCCTGAGTGTACGTGTAGTACATGTAGCCTCTGTGTATATACAGTACATATAGATTGCGTTCATATAGTACGTGTACATGTGTGTACATGTAGCCTGTGTGTACATCTAGCCTGTGTGTACATATAGTGCATGTAGTTTGTGGGTACCTGTAGCCTGTTTGTACATATAACATGAGTGTACATGTAGTACATGTAGTACATGTAGCTTGGGCGTGTATATAGCCTCTGTGTACATGTAGCCTAGGTGTACTTTTAATCTTTGTGGACATGCAGCCTGTATGTACATGTAATACATGTATCTTGTGTTTACATGCAGTACACGTAGCCTATGTGTACATGTAGCTTGTGTGAATATGTAGTACATTTAGCCTGTATTACATGTAGTACTCGTAGCCTGTGTGTACATGTAGTACAATTATCCTGTGTGTACATGTAGTACATTTAGCCTCTATATACATGTAGTACATGTTGAATATTTGTACATGTAGCCTGTGTGTACATGTAGTACATGTGACTTGTGTTTGTGTGTATGTGTAGTACATGTAGCCCGTGTGTATATGTAGCCTCTGTGTTCCTGTATGGTGTGTACATGTGGCCTCTGTGTACATTTGGTACAAGTACCCTGTGTTTACTTGTAGCGTGTGTGTGCATGCAGTGCATGTAGCCTGTACGTATATGTAGTACATATAGCTTTTTTGTACATTTAGTGTATGTGTACATGAAGTACATGTAGCCTCTGTGTACATGCTGTAAATATAGCGTGTGTGAACATGTAGTAAATGTAGCCTGTGAGTACATATTTTACAGTTAGCCTGTGTGTAGACGTGTATATGTAGTAATGTAGCCTTTGTGTAGATGTAGTATATGTAGCCTGTGT
>NW_004800550.1:1955-3014 GCF_000002075.1 Aplysia californica | reverse complement strand
TAATGGTCTAAAACGTTCCATACTTTATACCCTTTTATACAGATAGCGAAGGAGAGATGGGTTTGTAATTGGTGGGGAGAGAGTGAGTGTGAAAAGCAGGGAAAGTGTGTCGGTGGGTTGTCTTGTGGGTGGGGGCTGGGTGGGGTGGGGAGGAGAAGGGGTGAAGGGGTTGGAGAAGAGGTGGGGAAGGGGTGGAGAGGGAGTGAAGGGGTTGGATACGGGGTGGAGAGGGAGTGGAGAGGGAGTGAGGAGGAGTGGAAGCGGGAGCTTATAAATGAGTAAAAACCCTACGTACGTGCAGAAGAGCAGGCTCTCTTAAACGGTATTCAACGATCTCTAAAGAATGCCATTTAAAAACAAAGACACCTGTTTGCAAAAAAAAAACTGTAGCCAAATTGTTTTTGTGGGGTTTTTTTAAACAACCCCCCTCCCCTCCCTCCCCTCGAAAAACAAAAGACAGGCACAAGGTGACAGACAATTTTATAAACAAGCGGAATGATAGATGGAAGGATAGACAGATAAAAGAATATATGCCGCTTTAGAGAATAGACGAACGAACGAATGGATAAATAGGTGGGTTGGAGTAGGATGGGAAAATTAATGAACTTTTAAATTATTTTCAGAGTTTTACGGCACTTGCAACAGAATTAGGTCATATAAGTGCCGAAGATTAATAAGAGTTCAGAAGAGTTACAGGAGGGTCAGAAACACAGAAAACGGAGGAAGAGAGATATGAGAACGACAGATGTTTGACAGGAAAGAAGTCGAGCAACCACACCAGAGCACCTGCCAACCACCCACCAACCGCGGATAGAAAGTGACACAACACAGCCACCCTGACACACCGACTGACACACCGACTGACACACCGACTGACACACCGACTGACACACCGACTGACACACCGACTGACACATTAACTGAGCTGAGCGCCTTAGCCCGACAGCCAAAACACAGGGTGACTGACACAAAGTAGGAGAAAAACAGACATCTGGAACAAAGTGCTCTCCGGAGTAGAAAAGAACAACAACTTAGAAATGACTGAACCTATCAATCTAG
>NW_004800549.1:0-3013 GCF_000002075.1 Aplysia californica | reverse complement strand
AAAAAGAAGGAGGAGAGATGAAGACGGTAGATGTTTGATAGGAAAGCAGGAGCAAACCGTACCAGAGCACCCACCAACCACCCACATAACATCCACCATAAGAGCTTACCCGTTGGAGAATCTAAAAGTACTTTTTTTCTCTCTATTTAAGGCGGGTGGTTGGAGGTCGCCACAGGTTACTCCTACTTCTTTACTTTCCCTCTGTTGCTTTTGTCTTTCTATCTGTCCTGTTTTTTTTCTAGCACTAAATGAGTATTATTGTATCGATGTGCCTCTTTTTACTCAAACCAATATAAGCAAACAGACGGACGAACGAACAAAGTAAGATACAAGCAAATACTCAAACAAGCAAACAAACAAACAATCGAACGAACAAACTAAGATACAAGCAAATAACCAACCAACCAAACACACGGACGAACAAAACTAAGATACAAGCAAATAACCAACCAACCAAACACACGGGCGAACAAACTAAGATACAAGCAAATAACCAACCAACCAAACACACGAACGAACAAACTAAGATACAGGCAAATAACCAACCAACCAAACACACGGACGAACAAAACTAAGATGCAAGCAAACAAGCAAACAAACGAACGAACGAACAAACAAAGATGTCATCTGAGACAGACGTGTGAGCGGCCAAGTGGACAGGGTAGTGGTCACAAGCCGCCGCCATATTGGCCACGAATTAGGTGAGGGATGTGTCACGTGGTAGTACAATTAGGCGCCGTTCTGTGCCGGGAGTCTTTTGTGACGTCACGCTCTTTGGCCGGGGACAGTGTCCGGTCACGTGACCATAAGGGCAACAAAATCACGGACCTGTGTGTGTGTGCTGTGTACGGGGGTTGTGACGTCACACGTCACATCCGGTGGACACTGGACAGTGACAGTAGGAGTCACGTGACTACAAGGGGCAATACCTCACAGCCATGTTTGTTGTATACTGGCTTTGTGACGTCATTACCAATTGACAATGGACAGTAGTAGCCCAACCACATGACCACAAGGTGCAACAACTCACGGCCCTGTGTGTTGTATACAGGGGTCAGGACATCATCATTACTAGTGGACACTGGGCAGTTGTACGGCCACATGACTACAGTAGGACAACTCACGGCCCTGTGTGTTGTATACAGACGTTGTGGCGTCATGTCCGGTGGAAACTGGACAGTTGTAGTCTGGTCACATGATGAAAGTAGGACAACTCACGGCCCTGTTTGTTGTATACAGACGTTGTGACGTCGCAACCACCGGACAGTGGACAGTTGTAGTCCGGTCACATGACCACAAGGGGCAACAATGATAACAAGAACGACAAACGGCAATAAAAGTGATGATAATAATATTGACGAAGACAACAAAGACGACAGAAGCAGTGATGACAATAGTTATGACGACGATGACAATGACGACGATAAAAATAATGGCAACTACTACTGCTGCTCCAATTGTATTCAGAACAAAGAACAACTAACAGAACAACTAACAAGCGAAAAAAAGGAGAACAAAGACAAAAAGAGGACACCAATCCCATCCCCAATCCCGCCCCCGACACGTTCGCTCTTTCTTTTTTAAAAAAAGCTAAGAAATCTAGGTTTTGAAAAAGTGTCAGTTCAACGAAAAATTCTTACATTCAAATTCAATGCAAAGGGCAGAATTGCGCAATAATTGTTCTGTTTGTTTCCGCGCGCGTGTGTGTGTGTGTGTCTCCCACTCTCTCTCTCTCTCTCTCTCTCTCTCTCTCTCTCTCTCTCTCTGTGTGTGTGTGTGTGTGTGTGTGTGTGTGTGCGCGCGCGCGCGCCTCTATGCACTTCCACATTCCCAGGCTTTTTGTTAGCGGCCTACTCTTTTGTCTTCTGAAAATAGCCTGGCTTTGTTGGGGCAGGCGCTTAACTCACACTACTTTACATCCCCGTCTTCTGTTCTTTCTTATGAGCCAAAGAATGCCCTTCTTCCTACGAGTACGAGCAGTGGGTGGCTGGCGGGTGCTTTGATGTGGTTTGCTTCCTTCCTATAAAACATCTATCGTCCTGATCTCTCCTCCTTCTTTTCTATCAAACAGCTATTGTCCTGATCTCTCCTCCTTCTTTCCTATCAAACAGCTATCGTCCTGATCTCTCCTCCTTCTTTCCTATCAAACAGCTGTCGTCCTGATCTCTCCTCCTTCTTTCCTATCAAACAGCTATCGTCCTGATCTCTCCTCCTTCTTTCCTATCAAACAGCTGTCGTCCTGATCTCTCCTCCTTTTTTTTTGTGTTTGTTACTCTCATACATGTATCACCTCTAATCTTCGGCACTTATATGACCTTATTCTGTTGCAAGTGCCGTAAAACACTTACTAAAGCAAAGAATGCCCTTCTTCCTACGGGCAGTGGGTGGCTGGCGGGTGGTTTGGTATGGTCTGTTCCTTCTTTCCTATCAAACTTAGTCTCATCTTCATCTTCCTTTCTTTGTATGTTCCACTTTCGTAACACCTCTAGATCTAATCCTCGACACTTAAATTACCTATTTGTGGGTGCTCTGGTGTGGTCTGCTCCTTCTTTCCCATGAAACATCTGTCATCCTTTATCTCCCCCCCTTCTTTTTTTTTTTTTTGCTTGTTACGCTCTTGTAACACCTCTATTCTTCGGCACTTATATGACCTCATGCGAGCGCCGTAAAACCTTATACTACTACTACTATGACCTCATTGTGTTGCAAGTGCCGTAAAACTCTTACTACAACAAATTACCCATTTGTGTTGCAAGTAACGTAACATTTTTAATACGTGTACAAACAAAACAAAACTTTCTTCGAGGAAATATCGTGGTTCTTTTTTTTTAGCCGGTTTTTTTAAATTGCAATTTTGGATTCTTTGAATCGTAGAGCGTCAAAGTCAAATATACAAACTTTGTGGGAGGTTGGGGTGTGTCACCGATAGGTCCTGCTTCTCTTCTTTCCCTCTGTCTGTCTGTCTGTCTGTCTGTCTGTCTGTCTGTCTGTCTGTCTGTCTGTCTGTCTGTCT
>NW_004800548.1:1569-3152 GCF_000002075.1 Aplysia californica | reverse complement strand
CGATATGCAAAGTGTGTGGGTGGGTGGTTGACGGGTGCTCGGGTGTGGTTTGTTCCTTCTTTATCTCCCCTCCTTCTTTTTTGTGTATGTTACTCTCTTGTAACACCTCTAATCTTCGGCACTTATGTGACCTTATTGTGTTGCAAGTGACGTAAAACTCTTACTAAAACTACGTTTTAAAAAAAAGCTACACAAAAACAAAAGAAAGCAAAGAATCTATGAGTAAAGTGTGTTTATTTGTTTGTTTGTTTGTTTGTGTGTCCCCTGCTCAAATCGAGGTGTTCCATTGTAAAGCGCTTTCTCAAAAATTAAAACTACGTATTTTAAAAAACAAAACCCAAAAACATACTAAAGCAAAAATTCTACCAGTAAAGTAAGTTTGTTTGTGTGTTTGTTTGTGTGTCCCCAGCTCAAATCGAGGTGATCCCTTGTAAAGTCTGTGGGGACAAGTCCTCCGGTGTCCACTACGGGGTGATTACCTGTGAGGGCTGTAAGGTGAGTTGTCTGTCTGTCTGTCTGTCTGTCTGTCTGTCTGTCTGTCTGTCTGTCTGTCTGTCTGTCTGTCTGTTCACTACGGGGTGATTACCTGTGAGGGCTGTAAGGTGAGTTGTCTGTCTGTCTGTCTGTCTGTTCACTACGGGGTGATTACCTGTGAGGGTGTAAGGTGAGTTGTCTGTCTGTCTGTCTCTGTCTGTCTGTTTCTGTTCGTCTGTCTGTCTGTCGCTGCCTGTTTGTCGCTGCCTGTCTGTCTGTCTGTCTGTCTGTCTCTTCCTGTCTGTCTGTTCCAATTCTCCCAATCCTGTGACCGTGGGTGGTTGGCAGGCGCTCTGGTGTGGTTTGCTCCTTCTTTCCTATCAAACATCTATCGTCCTTATCTCCCCTTGTTCTTTTTAATATTTGTTACTCTCTTGTAACTTCTCTAATCTTCTGGTGCTCATATGACCTTATGCAGTTGCAAGCGCCGTAAAACCTCTACTAAAACTAAACTAAAATCCTGTGACCCAATCCTCCCAATCTCGTGTCCCAATCTCGTGTCCCAATCCTCCCAATCTTGTGTCCCAATCTTGTATCCCAATCCTCGAATCCTCCCGGTCTTGTGTCCCAATCCTCCCAATCTCGTGTCCCAATCCTCCCAATCTCGTGTCCTAATCTCGTGTCCCAATCCTGTGTCTCAATCCTGTGTCCCGATGTATCCAATTCTTGTGTCACGATCCTCTCAATCTTGTGTCCCAATGTGTCCCAATCTTGTGTCCCAATCTCGTGTCCCAATCTTGTGTCCCAATGTGTCCCAATCCCCCCAATCACATGTCCCTATCGTGTGTCCCAATCGTGTGTCTCAATCCTCCCAATCCTCCCAATCTCCCCTATCATGTATCCCAATCTTGTGTCCCATTCCTCCCAATCTTATGTCCCAATCTTGCCTCCCATTCCTCCCAATCTTATGTCCCAATCTCGTGTCCCATTTCTCCCAATCTTATGTACCAATCTTGTGTCCCATTCCTCCCAATCTTATGTACCAATCTTGTGTCCCATTCCTACAAATCTTATGTTCCAATCGTCCCAATCTTGTATCCCCCCCCCCT
>NW_004800547.1:0-1374 GCF_000002075.1 Aplysia californica | reverse complement strand
CAGAGAGAGAGAGAGAGAGAGAGAGAGAGAGAGAGAGAGAGAGAGAGAGAGAGAGAGAGAGTTCTAAAATTTCATCGAAATTTCGGTTTGAAGGAAATTGGGTTCTGATCTTTGACACATTTAATTGTTTCCAAAAATAAAACTGCTATGTAGGGTAAAGTATACAGAGATAATCTGAAAGTAAGTAACCTCCCACTACCCAGAAAAGACAGACTAACGATAGGGTCGGTGACTCTGTTGAATGTAGCTTGACTTTTACTGTTATTGATATGGAGACATTCGAACAGGGGTCTCGGATAATAATGACAGTAGTTCGTGCACGACAAAAATAGACACTTTGGCTTTGTTCCATCAATATTAGATTTCAGTACCATACAAAGTCAAATCTTTAGTTGGTAAAAACAAGTAGCGCAGGGGAGCTAATTGGTATCAATTGACAACCTGGCATTTCCACTTGCTCACCTCGCGCTTCAGCCCCCCCCCTCCCCTCTCTCTCTCTCTCTCTCTCTCTCTCTCTCTCTCTCTCTCTCTCTCCTTTGAGGATGTCCCTCTACCGTTTCCCCTGTCTGCTTCTTCGTCTCTTTTCTTGTGCTATTCCATTTAAGATAGTCTTGGCAAGTCCAGATGATCGTATAACGTGTCGTCTTTTCGTCGGAGTCGTGATATAGTAGGTGCTAAAAGTAGGTAAAAGAGAATATTCCCTCACAAAAAGTGGTTCTCTTTAAGAAGTCATTTCCTGTTGTAACAAAATGGAAGCCACAGTGGTGTGGATATGTTTAATACCGTGGCCGTTTCGTCAGAACAGTTTTCTTGTAATACTAAGGTGTCTGGTTTGATTACCAGAGAAAGCAGGTAACATCAGATTTCTTTTCTATAAGTCTATTCCCACATATCATAGGCCAGAACTGCCCCACTCCGGTTGGGGAGTAAAACTAATGTATTGCACCCATCAGCCCAAGGCAGTTAGGATCGAAAGGCTAGTTTTCTCGTGCAAAAGCAACTGAAAAATCGAAGGTCTTAAGTACTCGATGCTCATGTTTTAGATGACGTAGTAGTCGGAAGTCGAAGACAAGGTTGTCTTCTAAAGAGTTCTCCATCGAAAGAGAAATAATTCCTGCCCATGAAAAAGAAGCCACTAAGAGTGCTTTGAAAAATAGCAGCCTGGAACTGGAAGGGAGTGATCGCTAACGATAGTGAATTACGGAAACACGTCATAATATGTGCTTATGTCAGTTTTACTGGGTTTGAAGCTTGAACAATGATGAGAATACGATTTTAATGTTACTAATGAAGAAGAAGAAGAAGAAGAAGAAGAAGAAGAAGAAGAAGAAGAAGAAGAAGAAGAAGAAGAAGAAGAAGAAGAAGAAGAAGAAT
>NW_004800546.1:1806-3028 GCF_000002075.1 Aplysia californica | reverse complement strand
GGAGGGGCACATCAAAAAGAAAATACTCCTAGGTAATCTAGAACAAGATCCTGACACACGCATGCCCGAAAGTCGGGTATTTTAACTGACAGTTCATACGGCGAAGCAAACTGACAAGAGAGTAACAAACATAAAAAGAAGGAGGGGAGACAAAGACGATAGATGTTTGATAGGAAAGAAGAAGCAAACCACACCAGAGCACCTATCAACCCACCAACAGACATTCAAACAGAGAACAATTTTCAAAACAAAAAGGACTGGGGCCAACAACAAAAAAGCAAAAACAAGGGGAAAGAAAGAAAGAAAGAAAGAAAGAAAGAAAGAAAGAAAGAAAGAAAGAAAAAGAAAGAAAGAAATGCCACCTACCTGCGGCACCCTTCAACCTCTCACCCATATAAAAATAGGGAGGGGTGGGGGGAGGTGTCCCGAAATAAATCACAGCCACAACCGCAACCACAACAACATTCTTCCTCCAAAGTTCCTTCCTTCCCTCCTTCCCACCACACACACAAACACACAGCAACACACACAAAGTCACACGTGTGTGACCGGGGCCTGGGTGTCTGTGAGACACTGGGGCAGCGAGCGACTGGGCCGGGCCGCACACAGTATACTTCACTACGAGGCATAGGGCTGTGTGGATTAGTGGTGGGGGTGGTGGTCGCGGTATCTATTCAGAGACGTCTCCGACGGAGATGGACCAATCAAAATACGTTGAGCCTCTAGACCAAGTGAAAAAATTCGGGGGGCTACCCCCCGTTTTAATCAATAATTTGATATTTTGCAGTTAAGTTTGAAATTTCTCGAAAATAATTGATTTGCGAGAGTTTTAGTGGCTATAACATGCGTGATCTGCAGCAATTAATACGCAGTTTGACCCCCAAAAATAGTGCATCCGTATGCAGGAATGCGTCTACGAATAGTTCCTGGGTGCCCGCAGCTGGGAGGCGGGCAGCTTCGACTCGGCCTGCCAGGGTCAACCCGGACTGAGAGGGATGTTTTAGTTTTTTAAAGTTTTAGTAGCCAAAGAGTTTTATTTACTTGCAACAAAATAAGGTCATACGAGTGCCGAAGATGAGCATTTTGCACCACCCACAGCGCAGAAAGACGAGATGGACATCATGGATAAAACTCTTAATAAGTAAAAAGTAAAGTTGTTCCCGCATCCGATCCGGACATTGGGGATTGCCTTGTTAGTGAGACAACTTCCCGGGCCTTCGGC
>NW_004800546.1:0-1179 GCF_000002075.1 Aplysia californica | reverse complement strand
TGTGTTGAATAATATATTAATACAATCATATAGGTTTTATCCAAATCTAAACCCAAGCGTCATTCAGATACAGTTGTACCAAAAAGTTAGCTTTTACATTTCCTTGATGAACAAAATGGCTGCCTCATAATAAGCAATATTATGCATCACGCCATATCAAACAGGGGTTTGACGAAACCTTCATCAATGTGCATTGGGTCTTATACCACAGACGCCGGTCCTCTCGGATCTGAACCTCAATCTTTCACCTGGCAGTCCAATAATGTGTAACCTATTGCACCATATCAGCTATCAACTAAACCCTGTGATTAACAACACAACTATAAAAAGGTGAAATGAGAAAGAAAGGGTAGAAAGTCAAGTTTTTTATTACGATATAATTTATTGTTTCGCTTTTGGAAGAAACGCGGGAACGTAGGCGGTGAGTATTAAAAAAATTAATAGAAAAGAGAGAGAGAGAGAGAGAGAGAGAGAGAGAGAGAGAGAGAGAGAGAGAAAGAGAGAGAGAGAGAGAGAGAATGAAAATGGTATCGGTTTAACGCCCCTATCAACACTATTAGGTTATTTCAGAGGCGGGGTCTGAGTTTAACGCCCGTCTCCGAAAGGACCGAGCCAAATGGGAAATTCGTGTAAAGTGCCTTTCCCAAGGACACAACGTCGGACTGAGCTGAGGCTCGAACCCCCGAACTTGCAATCTCTTTCTGAGAGAGAGAGGGGGAGAGAGAGAGAGAGAGAGAGAGAGAGAGAGAGAGAGGGAGAGAGAGAAAGAGAGAGAGAGCGAGCGAGAGAGTGAGAGAGTGAGAGAGAGCAGACAGACAGACAAACAGACAGAGAGGAGAGGAGGAAGAGAATTGGCAGTGGGTATGGGATCAAGTGGAGAGGAGGAGGAGGAGGAGGAGAAAGAGGAGAAGGAGGAGGCGGGAGAGGAGGAGGAAGAATCCTTTAACCGTCATATGGCGGTTTGCACTGGCAGGCGTCCGTGAGAAGGTCACAGCACCTGTCTGTGGCTTCCTCCCGACCCACACACACACAGACACACACAGCCCACTTAGATGGGACGTGGGGGTGGGGAGAGGAGAAGGGGGAGAGAGAGAGAGAGAGAGAGAGAGAGAGAGAGAGAGAGAGAGAGAGAGAGACAGACAGAGAGAGAGAGACAGACAGAGAAAGAAAGTTGGGGAA
>NW_004800545.1:1170-3079 GCF_000002075.1 Aplysia californica | reverse complement strand
TTAAACAGTAGATTCTATGCCATTATGTCACCCTCAGTATTATTTAAAACTTAATAATTATGGAACTTTTATTTTGCAGTTTGCTATCAATATTGCGAAACCTAATTTCTACGTATTTTCAATCCTTTGTATTAGAAACAGAAGAAAATACCCAGTCACATTCTTTGATTTTGAAAGATTAATTTCTGTACAGGAAATGACATCAAACATAGTTGTGTACTGTTTGGTAGGCTACATTGATCTGTTGGTTTTTCTTGTCGTCAAATTTTGTTGCAGGGTTAAAACTTGACAAGAAGATTTTTTTCACATTTGAAAACAAGTTGATTGGATCCAGTCCGTCTCAGTGAAAAAGAAAACACGTTTGAATCAACCAGCGATGACTGAATATAAGTAAACAGGTAGAACTATGGCTCGAGTCGTCCTCGCGATTGATTCAGTTGTTGGGCCTACGAAACGTACCCAATTTCATTACAATATAGTAAACTTTACTGTTGTTAGTGTGTTACTGTTAGTAACCAGTGATTTGAGTATTCTTAAATGAGTAATTTCATGTTGCAAAGTCACAGTTGTAATCTAGTCAAAAGTTAAGTTCATAGATTCTTCACAATTTAGCCTTTCTTTAGCGGAAGTGGCTATTCTCACCCGGGGTAAGAATAGAGATACGATCTACCTCTCACCCCGGGTGAGACTTGCCAGCGTAGGCTATTCTCACCCGGTGTGAAACAAGACCTGTTTTTCCTCATTTTGGAATACTGTCTATTGTTGTGGATGATCAAATTGATAAAAGCCCCAAAAAATTACGTTATAGCACGTCAAAAGTAAGCTAATTTGATCGTCTTCAAAGATGCTATGGCTATTTCACTTTTCGAATCGAGCCGAACTACACGGGTCGCCATTTTGTTTTGCTCGGAAGTTCTCGCAAGATCTACTCCTCCCCTCTCTCTCTCTCTCTCTCTCTCTTTCTGAATACTGTCTATCGGTGTGGACGATCAAATTGACCAAAACAAAGTGAAAAAATGATTTTAAACAAAAGAAAACTAAATTAATTTGGTTGTCTACAAGGATGCTACGGCTATTTAACTTTCCAAATTGAGCTGAACTGTGCAGGTCGCCATTTTGTTTTGCCCGGAAGTTCTCGCGCTACTCCTCTCTCTCTCTCTTACTCTCTCTCCACTGCCCGCAGACAAAATTGCACGCTTTTAGGCTAACACTAACAGTAGAGAAAGATAGAACGTTTGTTCATAGCACAGAATTCTATAATTCTGTTATCACAGTGTAGAATTCTGTGGTTTAGGGTGAACGCTTCACTGGTTGGCCTAGGCTATAACGGTGAACGCCCACCGGGTGAGAATAGCCAAAAGAATCGCCTGGGCTATTCTCACCCGGGATGAGAATAGAGGTGGCCTTCTTTAGCAGGTAGATCTAGGTAGACCTAGCAGTGTTGAAATTCTTGTCTCTTTACTTTTTTGGATCGAAGTGTATACAGACCCGGTAATCAGGAACTAAGTCACGAAGTATACAGACCCGGTAGGGTAACTCTTTTGTGATTTCGGAAAGTTTCAGCACCCAGTCCCGGTAGTGTGTGTGAGTGTGTGTGTGTATGTGTGTGTGTTTGTGTGAGAGAGAGAGCAGGGGGAAGTACTTTATATATGCCTATGCTAGCAAAATGTATGACATACCCCAGTTGGCAGGAGGGAACGAGAGAAAGATAGAGTGGGAAATAGGTGGGGAGAAAGAAAGACAGAGACAAACAAAGAAAAAGAGAATGTGAGCGATACATGGAGAGAGAGAGAGAGAGAGAGAGAGAGAGGCAGAGAAATGGAGAGGGTGACTGCTCGATTGAAATTACGATATATTGTTCTTTTCTTCAAATTGTGATTCCTCCAACTCCAAAACGGGGGGGGGGGGA
>NW_004800545.1:0-1035 GCF_000002075.1 Aplysia californica | reverse complement strand
CGCAATCTTCATTTAGATCTAGATCTATATCTAGGCTAGCCTCGAAATTAGATCAATGTATGTTCGTCTGTCTCGATCTAGACCTAGGCCATAGATCTAGAAGAACCTGGGTCTACCCTGAGCCAAGAGGGCGTTGAAACTTTTCGAAATCACAAAACAGTTTCCCTACCGGGTCTGTATACTTTGTGACTTTGTCCCCGGTTACCGGGTCTGTGTATGCACTCCCATTTAGGATTTGACACAGTAACCGGGAACAAAGTCATGAAATACACAGACCCGGTAGGGGAAATCTTTTGTGTTTTCATAAGTTTCAGCACCCTCTTGGCTCAGGGTAGACCTAGGTTCTTCTAGATTTATAGCCTATCTAGGCAGACAGACATGTGGTGGATTTATTTGAATTTGTGTATATTACATAAAAGGCCACCTCTATTCTCACCCGGGTGCGCGTTCACCATTATAGCTCTAGCCTTGGCCAATCATTGTAGCGTTCACTCTGAACCTCAGAATTCTACACTGTGATATAACAGAATTGTAGAATTCTGTGCCGGTTGAGAATAGCCAACGCTGGCAAGTCTCAACCGGGGTGAGAAGTCGATCATATTTTTATTCTCACCCTGAGTGAGGATAGCCACTTCCTTCATAAAAAGGTATTACGAGTATTTCTGATACAACCCACATGATGTATGATATCACGAAATCAGAAAATCTCAAAATTACTCTGCTTCTGAGGCAAAATAATGCACCTCTCCAAGGGTTACTATGTACACCTTATTCTCTTTTTTTTTTTTTAGCTGAGCTCACATAGATCTGAATCTAGACCTAGATCTAGTTTATAATTTAATAGGCTGTCATTATTCGGACTCGAGTCCGAATAACATTTTTTCATATTCGGACTCGAGTCCGAATAAAAAAAATTCATATTCGAACTCGAGTCCGAATAAGAAAAAATATTATTTGGACACGGGTCCGGAAAAAAGGAAGTGTCTTCGTTCTATAGATCTAACGTTCAGTGCTTCCAATTTTCCGCCATTTTTT
>NW_004800544.1:0-3035 GCF_000002075.1 Aplysia californica | reverse complement strand
CTCAAAAACAGTATTTTCTAGCTCATCACTAATATTTCTAGCTCGTCCCCAGTATTTTCTAGCTCATCCCAAGCATTTTTTAGGTCGTCGCCAGTATTTTTTAGCTCAATCATAATATTTTCTAGATCATCCCCACTATTTTCTAGTTCACCCCCAGTATTTTCTGGCTCATCCACAGTATTTTACAGCTCAACCTTAAAATGTTCTAGCTCATCCCCTTTATTTTCTAACTGAACCACAGTATTTTCTAACTCATCCCTAATATTTTCTAGCTCATCCCCAGCATTTTGTAGTTCACCCCCAATATTTTCTAGCTCCACCCGCACTATTTTCTTGCTCGACCCTAATATTTCCTAGCTTTTCCCCAGTATTTTCTAGCTCATCCTCAATATTTTCTAGCTCATCCCCCAGTATATTTTAGCGCCTTCCCCAGTATTTTCTAGCTCATCCCCAGTATTCTTCAGTATTTTCTATCATTCCCAGTATTTCCTGGCTGATCCCCAAAATTTGCCAGTGTTTTCTAGCCCGTCCCAAATATTTCTTGGCTTATCCCAAATATTCCTCAGTATGTTCTAGCTCATCTCCAACATTTTCTACCTAATATTTTCTATCTCATCCCCAGTATTTTATAACTCAACCCTGAAATTTTCTAGAATATCCCCAGCATTGTCTATATCATCCCCACTAATTTCTAGTTCATCCCAAGTATTTGTAGCACATCCCCAGTACTTTATAGCTCAATTTTGAAATGTTGTAGTTCATCCTAACTACTTTCTAGCTAAAAAAACCCAGTATTTTCTTGCTCTTCACTAATATTTCTAGCTCGTCCCCTATATTTTCTAGCTCATCCCCTATATTTTCTAGCTCATCCCCAGCATTTTTAGGTCGTCCCCAGTATTTTCTAGCTCAATTCTGATATCTTCTGGATCATCCCCAGTATTTTCTAGTTCACCCCTGATAATAGTAATACTGATATTTTCTAGATCATCCGCAGCATTGCCTAGATCATCCCCACTATTTTCTAGCTCAGCCACAGTATTTTCTTGCTCATAATTAATATTTTTCACCTCATCACAAATATTTTCTAGCTCATCCCTAATATTTTCTAGCTCGTCTTCAGTATTTTTTTTAGCTCAACTCTAATATTTTCTAGATCATCACCATAATTGTCTATGTCATCCCCTGCATTTTCTAGATCAACCCCACTATTTTCTAGTTCATCCCCAGTATTTTATAGCTCAACCACTGTATTTTCTAGCTCATCCCCAATAATTTCTGGCTCATCCTCACTGTTTTAAAAATTTTCAAAGGTCCCCAGTCTTTTCTATCTTGTCTTTAACATTTTTAAACTCATCCCTCAATATTTTTCATCTCACCCCAATTATTTTCTAGCTCATCCCTAATATTTTCTTGTTAATTCCCTACATTTTCTAGCTCATCCACAATATTTTTACCTCATCCCCACTATTTTTTAGCTAATCCGTAATATTTTCTAGCACACCCCAGTATTTTCTAGCATTTTCTAGTTCATCCCAGCATTTCCCCAGTAGTTTTTAGGACATCCCCAGTATTTCCTAGCATTCCCCCAGTATTTTCTAGCTCATCCCCTGTATTTTCTAGTTCATCCACAGTATTTCCCGGTATTTTCTAGCTGATCTCCAAAATTTGCCAGTATTTCTAACTCATCCCTAATATTTTCTAGGTCATCCTCGCTATTTTCTAGATTATCACTTATATGTTCTAGTTCACCCCTAACATTTTCTAGCTCATCCCGAATATTCCCCATTATTTTCTAGCTCACCCCCTGTATTTTCTAGAATATCCCTATTATTTTCTAGCTCATCACTAATAGTGTCTAGCTCATCACCAGTATTTTTTAGCTCATCCCTAATATTTTCTAGCTTATCCCAAATATTCCCCACTATTTTCTAGCTCATTCCTATTATTTTCTAGCTCATCCTTATTATTTTCTAGCTCATCCCTGATATTCTCTAGCTAATCCCCATGATTTTTTAGCTAATCCCAAATATTCCCCAAAACTAGGCAAACTAGCATTTAGTTATTAGTTGAGAGAAATGTTGCTAAATGCATTAAAAAAAAATTAAAACATTAGGTATAAAGCTTTTTATAGAAGCTTCATTGGATCAAAAGTTGGGTAGGCTATTTAATTTGTTTAACAAGACCATGAAAATGCAGGAAAACTGCAGTCTCTGTCAACTCAAGCTTTTCTCCATTTTTGTCCAATTTACCCTATATAATGTATTTGATTCTTGTCTTCAGTCATGCTTGGAAACGTTGCAGTTCATCTGTGTATATGTAGGCCTACACAGAGTTATGGTTTGATAAGCAGGAACTCTGTGTGAGTGTGGTGCTTCATTCATACATTATGAAGCCCATTAAATGTGCTTAAAGACAATTTGTTACATTTTGGTTCTCTGAAATACCTTGATTTTTCACTTTTCAGAGAGAGCTCAAATACTTATTTCACAATTTCACAAGTGTGTTTTCAACACTTTGTTTGAATGTCTTTATCCTACACATTGAGGAAATGTGATAATTTTGAGCTTTTGCATTATGGGTTTTTTTGGTGTAGAATAATTAAAGTTTTAAAAAGGCTGATTTTTCACTTTTGAAAAAAGTGGTTGAAAACTGTAAGTCCAATTTAATTCATATATTGCGAACTTGTATCTTTTTGACTTTCAAAAATAATTTGATTGGATTTTGTTTTCATTCATATGCAATGTAATTATTTTTTAAAAAAGAATCTAAATGAAATAGTAGGCCTATTTTTGATTTAAAACAGTCTTGAATTTTTGGTTTGGGCAACCATGTGTTAACTGAGAGCAGCAAAGAGAATTTTTTGGAGAAAATATACACAAGCAACATTAACATTGCTACTAAACTATTGTACGTTTATCAACACAAACTTAGCCACGAAACAATACAGAATATAGATCAACATTAACACAGCCACTAACCAATTATACAGTATATATCAACATTAACACAGCCACGAAACAATTATACGTATATAT
>NW_004800543.1:0-3040 GCF_000002075.1 Aplysia californica | reverse complement strand
TTGTACTATCTTTGATTACCCCAATCACTATCTTTGATTACCCCCCCCCCCCCCCCCTCCCCACACACACACACACACACACTCACACACAACCCGACTCATTCTCTTTCACTTTGAGACTTGTATGGGTTCCATTTGCACATTGTCATGTAGGATCTGTCAGTGATGTAGGCCCAAGGAGCAATGTAACGTCCTTGTGTAGGCCAAAGATAGTACAAGACAAGATGGGTCACTCAGCCTAAAAAGTGTCCGCAGGAAGTATGCTCTTTGCTTCAGATGGCGCTGCAGTCTGTTTTGAAGCTCTCTTTCGTTTTTCCAGAAGAAGAATAGGAATAGCACTTCCTTGCGTGCGCAGATCGACTGCTGTTCATCAGCAGTTCGGGTACGTTCAGTGCGGAGTTTTAGTTTTTTAAAATTTTAATGACCTCTCGCCCTTCATTCTAAAGTCAAATTAAACGAAGAAAACCATCTCCTTTTCCTCCGGAAGAGGTTTTTTGTCAGCGTAACCATTTTTAAAAAGCGTTCTTCCGAAATTTATCCCAAAACTTGCTAGTTTCACTTTGATTTTTAAAAACTCAAGTAGGGTAACTCTGTTCGCAAAGAGTGCGCTTTTGTGAAGAGGGCGCCACCAAATTCTGAGGACACTTTTTTAATTTGCTCAAAGAGAGAAGTGGCCCATCTTGTCTTGTACTATCTTTGTGTAGGCCATGTAATCGAGTATATAATTTTTTTAACAGGAAATGCTACTTTCAAAGGGAGATCACCCTCATTTGTTTATGTTTTTCATCGCTAAGGACGTAAGTGAAGCTCAAGAATATAAATCTAGTCATAGTTAAATTGTTATACTTTTACGTGTAGCCTTATGTATTCACTTAATTGATAGAGAAGGTATAGATTCGAGATCTTGCCTTCTCTCCAAGGGTAGATCTAGGATCTAGATATAATATCCACAAGGGTGATCCATGTTTCCGGATGGAAGAGGCTAGCGTACTACTATTACTATGTATACTTAAGTCTTAAGGGCACTTTTTCCGGTAGATTTCTAGATCTATATTCTAGATAGATCTATCTAGAAATCTAGATCTAGATAATCTAGATCTAGATTAGTTCTCACCCCGCAATTGTTATTCGCCGGTTTTGACCCCAACAGAATGGCCGGTTTCAGGGGGGCTTGCGCCCTGACTGACCAAAACAAATACTGAATTGTAAATAAATTGTTAGATCTAGTTTGCAGTACCTAAGTTGAAAGTGGCTATTCTCACCCGCCCGGAAGTTCTCGCAAGATCAACTCCTCCCCTCTTCTCTCTCTCTCTGTCTCTTTCTGAATACTGTCTATCGGTGTGGACGATCAAATTGACCAAAACAAAGTTAAAAAATGATGTTAAAACACAAAAATAAATTAATTTGGTTGTCCACAAAGATGCTACGGCTATTTAACTTTTCGAATCGAGCCGAACTACGCGGGTCGCCATTTTGTTTTGCCTGGAAATTCTCGCGCTACTCCTCTCTCTCTTTCTCTCTCTCTCTCCACTGCCCACGGACAAAATTGTACGCTTTTAGTAGGCTACAGTTGTAATGGAACGTTTGTTCACGGCACAGAATTCTACAATTTTTCTATCACAGTGTAGAATTCTGTGGTTTAGGGTGAACGCAAAATTTGGTGAACGCACACCGGGTGAGAATAGCCACAAGACTCGCCTGCACTATTCTCACTCCGGGTGAGAATAGAGGTGGCCACCTAAGTTAGTATTAAAGTATTCGAGGAAGGACTTCCGTAACGAGCGACCACCCCATCAAACACAATAAAGAAGAGGCCTAGACCTAACCCTACCCCTACCCCTACCCCTACCCCTAACCCTACCCCTACCCCTAACCCTAACCCTACCCTTACCCCTTCCCCTACCCCTACCCCAAGCCCTCAATTTTGCTCTGTCTCATAGTGGTCGCTCGTTACGGAAGTCCTCCCGTATTCGAAGTGACTAGATTCTATTTCTCCGAACGTTCGGGAAAATAAAGTTGAACTCTATTTCTCCGAATGGTTTCCGATCTCGAGATTTTTTGGTTTATTTTCGAGATTTATTGTCATCCTTTCATTCTGCTATTCAGCGAGGACTGGGAAGGAGCATTTTTAATTTTTTGCATCAAATTCAATTTCTAGAGCTAGAGATTTTTAAATGTCTGAATATTCAGGTACTTCAGTTGTGGTTGGGGCAATGTTCCAGGACTAGAATATACTTCATTTGAAAATACCTTCAAAAGGTACTGCGCGAAAACAAGACTCCTCGACCTTGGCAGTAACCTATTTCGCATTTTGTCACCCAGAAAAAACTAAAATCATTCATGTAAAAAATAAAATCCCTCCACGCACACCCCCCCCCCCCCCTTGGTCACACCTTACACACACACACACTCACACACATATATGCACACACACACACACACACACACATTCACACACACACATGCACGCTCACACACACAGGTCACTCCATTCGCTTATTATCAACAAATCTTGAGAACGGAAACCGTTAGGAGAAATAAAATTCAAGTTTATTTTCCCAAACGTTCGGAGAAATAGAGCCGGCCTAAACTATTTGAATTTGAGACGAAACCAGGTGCCTTACTACTGACAGTGCATGTATTTTAAACGTGAATAATTACTAATGAGACTTGTTTTCTATTGTTAATAGGTCCTAAGATAAGTACGGCTAGACTGGCAGGCCGTACGGCTAGACTGGCTAAGGACGGCTAGACTGTCAGGCTAGCTGTACTTAATAATGATGGCTGAATTGTAAATGAAATTTTTAGTTTGCAATGCCTAAAGTATTGTATTTCAAACAAAACCAATAGAAGCCTTACATTAAACACTGACTTGCATGTATTTTAAACCTGAATAATTACTAGATCTAGATCTAATGAGATTTGAGTACTCAACAGGTTTGATTCAATAGATCCAAACCTAGACCTAAGTACAGCTAGAGGCTGGCAGTCTTAAGTACGGCTAGACTCTCAGGCTAGCCGTCTTTAAGTACGACTAACC
>NW_004800542.1:1407-3052 GCF_000002075.1 Aplysia californica | reverse complement strand
TCAACGCATCACAAAGTCTCACAATTAAGCGTTCGTGCTCCACCCAAAAACAAAAGAGATAGCGTTTGGTTCAAAAGGCTGTTGATTAAATCCCCTTTTCTAGTATGGATGCTTTACGCCCCAATCGACATAATTTTTGTCATGTAGAGGAGACAGGCTTATGCTTATAGCCTCCCTATCAGGGCCAGCCCGGGCTGAAAGGGATGCAACTTCCCAGAAGAAAGCCTCAGCTAATCGATATAAATCCCGACAGGACCTGAACTTGGTCCTTCTGTGTGGAGTGACAAAGCGCCTAACCGCTACATCACAGACACCAATAGAGAAGGGAATACGGTGCAGAGGGCTTATTTCTTAAATCCTCCTTAAATAGTGAAAAGAAAAGAGGGGAATGGCGTTCTTTAACCTTGGGTTGTTTTGGGAGTTTCAAAGCCTCCCCCCCCCCCACACACACACACGTTTGGCTCAGTCCCATTGGAAATTAACGGTTAAAATAGGAAAGGTTTTTATTTAAATAAGATTCTTTAATTAAAAACTAGTTCCTCAAAACACCTGACCAACAGGCAGGAAATTCCCTGCGCCTCTTTGACAATAGTTTCCTTTGTTGAATGAGATACATTGATAGTAACAAATTATTTGTGCCTTTCCCACCGAGAGCCATATAGATCTAGTCAAATTGGCACTGAATATAATGCTTATGTAAGTTTATAAAAGTTGTTTTTCCTTCTGATGTTGTATTTCGTATTTCCTACTAGGCGTGACCTTCCGTCAAATAGGGCGCTGCTTTATAATGACCTTCCGCCTTGAATTATAGGCAAATGAAACGATTTTTATGGAAAAAATACTTACAACCATATTGGACTATATAGGATGCCGTTGGTAAATCCCCCGCCTTTCCTTTTCCACTGTTGATCTGTCTGTCTGTTCTTTTTCCCCACCACTAAAAGGCCGTAATCATGTCGACTAAAGCGAACGAAACAAACAAACAAAATGAACAGACAAACAAACAAACACACGAAACAATCGAAACAAACAAGCAAACAAACAGAAAATTACCGCTCTGTGTCCTCACATTTTGAAAGGCCGTGACTTTCTAAGCTGAAAAACTAACAAGCTACAATGTTTATCACCTTCATGTACTGTTGTTATATAATATGCAAGAATAATAACTATCAAACTTTACACCATTTGAAAGGTCACGGTGACTTCTTATTTCAGTTGAGATATTGTAAACAACGCCGATAAGTGATTCTGTCTTCGGACCAGCTTGATAATATTAATATGTATAACTGTGCAGAGGATTGCAAATAAAGACGCTTGTAACGTCTTACCATAAAACACTCCAACAACAGAAAACCCCAAGTAATATCAAAGTATGAAAAGAAATAAAAGAAAGGGGGAAAAAAGAAAGAAGGCTAAACTTATGCTGACACGACATTGCTGCTTGCATAAAGCCAACATTAATTTGTCTCTAGAGAGGACAGAGTTCTAAAATTATGCACGCGACTCAATCGCCATAAAACTTTTGAACACCAACAACAACAAAATATAAGCAAATGTAATAATCATACTCTTCACTCTCCTATAATCCTCTCTCTCTTTTCTCGTTCTCTATCTCTTTTTCACTCCTCTCTCTCTATCTCTCTCT
>NW_004800542.1:0-905 GCF_000002075.1 Aplysia californica | reverse complement strand
CTCTCTCTCTCTCTCTCTCTCTCTCTCTCTGTATTTACCTGTTACTGTCGTTATGTCGCCCGAGAATTTACCCTGGCCTTGCTCAGGCAAAAATGTACCTTGTTTACGTCAGAAAGAACACAGGACTAATAAATCCTGTCCGACCTTGTTTACAAACTCTGCTCCTGTTCCCTGAGTTGCCGTTTCAGTCTCAGCGACGAAACAAGAGCTCGAATAATTCTTTGGCCTCTATAGTATGCAGGTCTTGGATTTGCCTATCACTATGGTTACAACGCAAAGTTATTCTATTGTTGTTTTGTTCTCCTTATTTATTTTTTAAATTAAGTTTTTAGTTTTACTTTCACGTCCTCTTCTATTGTTTGATCTCGAGGGAAGGTGCAATTTTAGGTCAATGGTGAGGCTGGTGTCTTCATTATATTATTTATACCGTTATTTTATTCTGGTGGAGAACGTCTTATACGCCGCTCAGTCAAGGTTTTGGGGGGTCAATCCTTGCTTTTGTAGCCTGGAACTTTGTATATTTATGGTTTTCTTTATTCTGGTTTGGAAATACTGGGGGAGGGGGGTTGTCTTTTTAAAAAGTGTTTCGGTTATCACGCTAGATCAGAGATTAGCTGCAACACTCATTACAGGAGGTGTAACTGTATACAGTACCTTTAAAGTACAATTAGATGTAGCTAGATGTGACACACCAATGTGTTTTATCAAGAAGCGGACATCCTAAGCAAGGCTCATCAATGACTTCAGTGCCATAGTAATTGACGATGCTTAACAAGGCTATCTTTGAAGCTCTGGACAGGACGTTTCAAGATATTAACTACACAACACAATGGGTGGCACTCCGATTCTCTTATGTGGAGATTTTCGACAGATTTTGCAGTAATCAGATCTGGCACAAGAGCCGA
>NW_004800541.1:1967-3042 GCF_000002075.1 Aplysia californica | reverse complement strand
AATGGTAAAAAAAAAGGGACATAATCTTATTGTCAACACGGAAACGTCTTAATTTCCTTCAAAGAAACATTTTTTAAATTTACTTTTTTTATGCACAAGAGCAGCGTGGGGATGCCAGTCAAGTTTGTTGTCGATTGTTACACCAAGATACTTGTAAGAGCTTACCACCTCCACCTCTTCATCTTTAATAAATAATGGTTGCAATTTGTCTTTTTTAAATCTAATAACTATTATTAATTCCTTTGTCTTTTTTACATTTAGTAAAAGGAAATGGTTGTCCCACCAATTTGTAAATAGATTTACAGCGTCCCTGTATTCATTCTCATTTGTTGTTATAAGGCCTTGTAGAGTGGAATCATCTGCAAATTTTATTAGTTTGATGTTTTTGTTATCAAAGTACAGTCGTTGGTGTAGAGCGTAAACAAGACAGGGGAGATTACGCAGCCTTGGGGCGCCGGTGTTCGTGAATATTAAGGCGGATTTTACACCATTTAATTTTACATATTGAGGTCGATTGGTTAAGAACTCAAGAATCCAAGATATAATGTTCTTGTTTATGTTCAAGTCAATTAATTTTGAAACCATTTTGTGCTGTTATATTAGTACCCTTCAATTTCTTTGAGTCTTCTTTGACTCAAATGCGAGGTTTGAACCTTGAATTGTCTATCTCTGTGGTTTAAAAAAAAGAAAAGAAAAAGTTTTGAAGTAAACTATTTCATATGTTCGACAAAGTATGTAGGGTTAAAAAAGGAGGTGGGGTATTTCTGTTCTTTCATTAAGGTGGAAGGGGGCGTGGGTGGGGAGTTGTCTTAAAATTGAAGGGAGATATCCATCATTGTCCCTTTTAAAATAAATTGTGCAGTTGTAGAACTGCATTTGCTCATGTTCACGTCCAGCATGAAAATTTTACTATCATGCTCCTCCCCTTCTCTATTTACAAAAAATCCTCATCAATAACCTCCACCCCCACCCCACCACACACCCCATAGAAAAACAACAGCAATGGAAGAAGAAAATTGGCCAATAAGAAATTAATGACTGAAACAAACATACGCACATACTCGCGCGCACGCAC
>NW_004800540.1:1522-3050 GCF_000002075.1 Aplysia californica | reverse complement strand
GGGGGGGGGGAGTTGAAGCAAAAACCGCGGCCGTGATTCGCAGACCAAAATATTGCCAAATATCGCGGCGACAAATGCAGATGCTAGATTAGGTTCTTCTAAATCTCCATAATCTAGATCTAGTCTAATTGTAGAGCAGAAGGTCCTCCTTGGCTCAAATCCCGCAGGAGGCGATATGAAACAAACAAAAAAAACAATTTTTTTCAGAGGTTCAATGGGCTTTGATACCTGGCTTACCTGGCTCAGATTAAGTCAATGTCCTATTGCAGACTGATGTTAAAATTTGAGATGGCGTCTCTCAAATAACCTCACTGTGTTGCAAGGGATGTAAATCTCAACTGACGGTCATTCCAGTTGCATGGGCACACAGGAATACCTGCGTCCGTAGGCCGTGGCTACCTGGTGGACACAGTGCTCACAATGTTTGCACTGTGGATTCTTAGCTGCACTAATAATTTAATATCTTTCATTTGACCTTATTGTGATGAAAGGGATTACCTATGAAGCAAAATGCAACAGACAACACCATCAATGCCCTACAATACAATCAATACCCTGGGGGGGTGGGGGGGTCTTTGGCTCATGTAAGAAAAGTGCAAGAAAGGGGGGTGAGTCCATAGTTGAGTGGAAAAGATAGATGGTCCCTTTGGACAGTGTCATTGTATTATAGAAAAAATCGCCGGGGGAGGGGAGGGGGGGGGGCGCAGGGAGTGTGAAGAAATTGTTTGTACACATTGAACGTTAATTTGACAGGACTGGTTGATACAACAGGTCAGACTGCTCTTGCTCATCCAGGTCTATTAGCATTTTGTGAAAGGAAAAAAAAACGTTCTATAAATCTTTTCTGCAAAACATATTTTTTCGCTTCCACCGATCTGAACATGTAATGTATAGAAAGACTCAAAATAACCCAACTTATACAGTCGAACCTGACTCTATTCACAACCTGTCCAAGACATTCACCTATACAGGTGACTATTTCCCACCTCCCCTATTGCGTTACTTTCTATACTACAATGACACTGTTCAAGAGGACCACCATACGTCTAAGATGATAACACAATTTCTCCTCAACAATGGGTGGTCGTCTCCTACACGTTCGACTGTATCTACAAAAATAAAACATAGACAAAAACAAGCGACATGACTACTTGTACCTGTCTGTATTAAATATTAGATTTATACACAATATTATCTGTTCCGGGTAAGCCAACCTGCTGCGTGACCTCACTGCTAAAAAATTCGGGGTGCGCCCCTGTAAGAGGATTGCGTGTTTATCGATGTTGTTGAAGCAAAAATAAAAAAAGGAGCTGTTTCCTAGAACCCTCCTTTCCCCAGAGAGCAGCGTTACGTGGTGGGGTAGATCTATACCCAGTGCACAGTACCAATCGAATTGTTTTAGGTACTGTGTTCGCCTCTCAAATCAAAAGGTCTCCAGGTTGAATTCTGCCAGCGACGAAAAAACGTTTACTACCTCTCTTTCCTCTTCTCTAGTGCTGTTCTGTCGTTTGCTTTCATCTCCATTGTC
>NW_004800540.1:0-1332 GCF_000002075.1 Aplysia californica | reverse complement strand
CTTTATTGTCTTCTTTCTTTATCTCCCGACTCATATTTAGCTCATTCTTACTGCTGTCTTTTCTGCCATACCCTTGATTTTAGGGTAGGTAAAATCGAACACCTAACCTTCTCGAATGCAGGCGAAAAATCTCGGAGGTCTCGTGTGCTAGTTGTGCATGTCAAAGATTCCTTGGTGGTTCTAAAATCGATAAGAGTAGGCTTTGGTCGCCACCTGGAAAAAAAACAAAAACATTGGAATTCCTATTTTTACCAAAACTGAAACCGAATCGGAATGTTGCTGCCTGAAGGCAAGGGGCCCCTACAAAACGGGAAAACAGCCACATACGTAAAAGTCAGCGATACTACAGGTTGAAAAACCAGCAGTCGACTACCCCATAGGTCTAGCGGGGGAGCAGAAAGAAGAAAAAGAAAAATCCATCTTTGGTCCCTTTCATATTTTTCAATTCCGAGAAACCTGGATGCCGCTAGGTTTTTCCATAAAATAAATAGACTCGGAAAGCTACAGTCTCTTGTACGAGTTGGTGTCCCATTAAAAAGAAAAAAAAATGGGCTCTGTTTAGTTCTCGAAATAACTGCATGCAACTCGACTGGCTGTAACAAGAGTGGGTTGTTTTTTTTAAATTACGTGATCTTCGTTGCCTCAAAGTGCGTTGGCTTGTTGTAAATGTGCCTCAACATGACGGGATCAGACCCTCGCCACGTTCACGTCATAATTATAGAGTTGTTAGTAGCATTGTAAAGCTTGATCATTTATCTTGCTTTGGTGGAAAAAATACCCAATCTGTCTTGAACAGAAGTCAAGATATTCGCCATTAAAGTTAACGAAGGTCGGGATCGCCTGAGTGCCGTGAATAAAATTAGCGAGAAACTGACGGCCAAAGTTTGGTGACTTTCAAATCTTGAGTATCCTTGAAAACTGTAAATTTACATTTAATTTTTGTTTCGTACGTTTGATCAACGTTTTCCAGTAAAATCCACACACAATGTAACTTTTAATGGACATAAAAGGTGATGACCCCCCCTCCCCCCCTCCCCCAACAGCAATAATAATTCCCCGCCGAGATAAAAAAAAATGCAGGTCTCTTCGATTTCATTATTTTGACGAGCGCTTGATTTCACCACGATGGCATAGAAAACACTGCAAGCCCCCTCACGACGTTGTCAGCGCAAACACAAAGCGCATTCTTCCAGTCGGTGCGAATGTACTTCTCTATCTTCGGATTGAAAACTAAAACCCGGAAGAAGAAGGCGACCTTTCTGGCTTGTTTGTTAACGGGTGTCTTCTGAAGGTCGGTGCCTTTCTTGTGCCGGTGTGACAGGTCTCCTCCCC
>NW_004800539.1:0-3050 GCF_000002075.1 Aplysia californica | reverse complement strand
TGTTTGTGTCTCTAAAGGAAGATTGTCCCGTATTTGTGTCTCTAAAGGAAGATTGTCCCGTATTTGTGTTTATAAAGGAAGATTGTCCAGTATTTGTGTCTCTAAAGGAAGATTGGGCCGTATTTGTGTCTCTAAATGAAGATTGTCCAGTATTTGTGTCTCTAAAAGAAGATTGTCCCGTATTTGTGTCTCTAAAGGAAGACTGTCCCGTATTTGTGTTTATAAAGGAAGATTGTCCAGTATTTGTGTCTCTAAAGGAAGATTGTCCAGTATTTGTGTCTCTAAAGGAAGATTGTCTAGTATTTGTGTCTCCAAAAGAAGATTGGGCCGTATTTGTTCTACTATGAGAGGCAGACTGTGGTGTAAATTCTGTTACTTTCCCCATAACAAGTGTGCCAGGGCTGCCTTGTGTGTCTGGATTGCTTACAAACGTCTGGGTATTCCCGATAGCCTGATGTCTGATGTGCGCGTGCGGGTCACTTCGTACTGTGACGTCACTCGGGAGTCTTTGGCTGTCTTGGCCGAGAGTTAAAGGGGAGACAACCGTCAGGTCTATGGGCGCCCGAGAGTTCACCCGTATCTCCATGTTGTCGTGAGTCAGGTTCACCAAAACTCTCGGCTGTTCCGGAAACGAAGCGGGCTGGGGGTTGAGAGTGCTTACATTTTGGGCCACGGGGAAAAGCTCTTGTGCGTCAGAAGGTGCTCTATTTGGAACATTTGTTAATCGTAAAGGGGAAAATGATTCTAGAGCTTTCGATTTGTGGAGATTTCTGGATATGAGACTTGTAAGTCTTTGGGAGTCGCTCTTTGACGCACCAGGGCGAGAGAAGAGAGCGGAGATCCAGCTGGATAAATGGGAAATCTGATCTGAAGTGATTGACGCGTCGGGTTTAGCTGTGGGTGTTTGAGCGTGTCTTTTAGCGCGACGAGAGAGGTGGTGGTTACTCCTAACAGGGACAGCACCCGGGCTGACAGGCGTTTCAGGAATATCGAACAAAAAACTGGGGATAGGGTTGTTCTTTTGAGCCGACAGCTGATTGTAAATGTGGCTGGAGATTGCCTGTCTTTGGGCAGCGTCTGCAACGTTGCCTAGCATCATGTTTGCCAGAACGTCGGAGAGTTTAGACAACTGTGGGGCGTCCAAGTCTTTTGGCAGCACCGTCACAGGCTTGCTGGCATTACTAACTGGCGTTACTGTATTTACAGGTATTTGTTCTGGGGGGAGTGTGGAATTATCAGCTGCTTTCGCGCTGTGGTTTTTCTGAACAGATCTGACAGACTTAGCGATTCTTATGCCGGGGGGTAAGTCTGAAGCTGTGGCGACCATCCCGCTCATGGGTGGAAAGAAAGACATGGGGTGTGTGCCGTAGAGAGGCTGTGTAGCGTGAGCGCCTGGGAACATCATGGGGTTAGGGGCGGGGAAGGGCATAGCGTGCCCAGGCGTTTGTGTCATGAGCTGGGGGTTCGCCTGCATAAACATTTGAAAATACGGAAGCATTTGCTGAAAATATTGATTCATCGCGTTGGTCGAGGCCGCATTTTGATTAACTGCCTGTGCAGGCGGGGCGGAAGGGGGAGCTTTAGTTGCTGATGTTACACCTGGTTGTTGTGGACTAGAAGGTTCTACGGGTTTAGGAACAACAACTCCATTACTTTGTGGGTTACTGTGTTGTACCTGGGTCTGTGAAGGAGGACCTGTGGAGGGTAACATATTGTTAGTAGGCTGACGTGTGTTAGCGTCCACTCGCACCTGGCCTGGCCCGACCGTTAGTTTCCCGCCACCAGTAGCACCAGTAACTACACCAGGGTTAGAAGCGGTAGGGACAGAAGGGGAAGCAGAGGGGGTCGAGACAGGGTTTGCGAAAGAGGCGACAGTGGGGGAGGCGGGACTGCCGTGAAGCGTCGGGGTAGTAGCCAAAGCGTTCTGGTTCGAAACTGCACCGGTAGGAGAAGCTTGAATATGTTTGGACAATACGTGGTGGAGGCTTGCAGCAGCGCCACCTCCCGTCGCATGGAGAGAACCCGTCCCCGCGGAAGCTGAGCTGGCTATATTCTGACCACGTGACACCAAGCTGCTATTGTTTACGGCATTTCTAACGACCGGTGCATACATACTGGTTCCGCTTATCGCTTGTGATGTTCCTTGTGGGTTGCTGCTCTGTGCTCTGTTGATACTCTGTTGTCCTGAAATGATACCATTCTGTATCGTGTTGACGCCCGTGTTCTGAGCTGAATTGATACCATTCTGATGAGTGTGGATACCATTGGTGATACCATGCTGTTGAGTGTTAACACCATTCTGTTGATTGTTAAAACCATTCTGTTGAGTGTTAACACCATTCTGTTGATTGTTAACTCCATTCTGTTGAGTGTTAAAACCATTCTGTTGATTGTTAACACCATTTTGCTGAGCACTGATACCATTGTTGAAACCGGTCTGTGGACTGTTGGTACCGGTCTGTAGAATACTGATACCACTCAGTTGAGTATTGATACCACTCTGGGTATTAATGATACCATTCTGTTGAGTGTTGAGATTATTGTTGATACCATTTTGTTGAACATTGATGCCACTCTGTTGAGTATTGACACCTCCCTGATCAATACCGATACCATTCTGTTGATTGTTGATACCATTCGGTTGATTGTTGATACCATTATTATTACCATTCTGTTGATTGTTCATACCACTCTGTTGATTGTTGATACCATTATTGATATTATTCTGTTGATTGTTGATACCATTATTGATACTATTTTGTTGATTGTTGATACCACTCTGTTGATTGTTGATACCATTATTGATACCATTCTGTTGATTGTTAATACCACTTTGATGATTGTTGATACCATTATTTATTCCATTCTGTTGATTGTTGATACCACTCTGTTGGTTGCTGATACCATTATTGATATCATTCTGTTGATTGTTGATACCACTCTGTTGATTGTTGATACCACTCTGTTGATTGTTGATACCATTATTGATACCACTCTGTTGATTGTTGATACCATTATTGATACCATTCTGTTGATTGTTGATACCATTC
>NW_004800537.1:0-3041 GCF_000002075.1 Aplysia californica | reverse complement strand
AATTTTGTACAGTCGAGTTTCGCCAGCCTCCACCAGTACTGGATCAACTGGGTACAGGAGATCGCGCCAAACCACCCCAGGGTCATTCTGGTGGGCAACAAAGTGGACCGGTCAACTCAAAGACTCAAAGACAGATTGAACACAGGGTGAGTCTGTCTGTCTGTCTGTCTGTCTGTCTGTCTGTGTTTCCGTCTGTCTGTCTGTCTGTTGGTCTGTCTGTCTGTCTATCAAAATACATGTATGGACGAAAGGAGATGGATGGATGTAGGTATGTATTGATCTATCGATATAACAATAAAAAAACAAATATCATTATTACACGAATGTCCCACTTGGCTCGGTCCTATCGGAGACGGACGTTAAACTAGGAGGTCCCGCTTCTTAAATAACCTAATTGTGTTGATTGGGGCGTTAAACCTATACCATTTTTTTTCAAATATCATTATGTTCCTGATTACCGTGTGTAAAGATGACGAAATAATGGTATCGATATTACAGGGATCCAAACCATAAAATCAAATGACAAAAGAGTTACAAGTGAACTTCTTTTCTCTCATGTCCTTTTACACACATCTCCTCCATGTTCCCCATGGCCTACACCTGCCTCGTGCTCCCTGTGGTTTCCACTGCAGCGACTGTCTTGTGATGATTCCGCTGGGCTTTCTGAGGGTGTGTCCCGTCCATCGCCACTTTCTTAAGCCTAATTGGTCGCTTTTAAGGACAAGCGGGCTGACCCAGATTTCGGGGGTTTCCAGAAATCTTGACCTACGCCAAAAATGGGCATTGCTCTACCTATAGGAAAAGTTTGGTTTCATTGGTGTGTATATTTGTTTAGTTATAGAGAAAACTGCTCTTGTCTTTTAATAAAACTGAACAAAGGGCAAAACTTTACCTTCGATTTTCTCAAAACAGCATTTTTCGGGATAGCCCCTTTATGTTTAAAGCGACCAATTCTACTTCTATGTCCTTTTCGATCATTATTTAGATTTTTATTTCCAGTACGGTAGGTTCCCTGCGCTACACTATTGTGTCACTTTTCGAGGAATGGCCGTCATTGTTTTCTCCAGGTTGCTCAGAAGTTTGCTGTGGAGAACGACATGCTTTTCTATGAGACGTCCGCCAAATCTGGGCACAACGTTGATGTGGTGTTTTTGGACGGCGGTGAGTTGTTCCTCTGTGGCTTTGTTATTGTAACTGGAGGGTGTCAAAATCTGTCTATCTATCTATCTATCTATCTATCTATCTATCTATCTATCTATCTATCTATCTATTTATCTATCTATCTGTCTGTCTGTCTGTCTGTCTATCTATCTATCTATCTATCTATCTATCTATCTATATATCTATCTATCTATCTATCTATCTATCTATCTATCTATCTATCTAAGTTGTAGGAAGACAACACAGATAGTATGTGCCTCACTCCCACAGGGCAGTCTGGGAGGGTGTGTGTAAAGGGGGGAAGGGGGTGGCTGGAATAGGTGACAAAAGCTACCCACAAAATCGGATGAATTAAACAGCCATATTCTAATAATATTTAATCACTTCTATTAATATTCATTCAATGTTCCCTCTTAGTCTCGAAATGTCATTGTACACACTTAACTTACGTTCTGAAAGTCAACGATTGTCAGAAACGAATAGGATCAATGACGTGCCACCGTAAAAAGCCACAGAAAACCGAAAAAGAGAAAAAAGAAAGAAAAGAAAAAGGAAAGAAACGTTTTCAAAATGATGGCGATACGTGTCAAGGGAGACTACACAACATAGCATTCAAATAAAATAACCTGGGTTATCTCCCTGAGCAGACACATCCACCTGGGCTGCCTCCAGCCACACCCACAATAAATATAGGTAAAGTAAAGTAAAGTCGCTCTCGCATCCGATCCGGAAATATCGTCTTGGGGTCCTCAATTGACCAAAAGGTCGCGAGTTTGAAACCCATAATCTAGGTCAATTATTACGTTGGGTATACAGTTGTTCCCGCATCTGATCCGGACATTGAGGATTGCCTTGTTAATGAGACAACTTCCTGGGCCTTCGGCATATAGTGGTAAGGTGGCCAATACTTTTCCACTCTCCAACAGAAGTGCAAGAACGGCTGCGAGAGTTGCAACACCCCATCACAAAAGTCCGAGACACTCGATACAAATTCTCCCCGCTCCAGACTTGAACCTGGGTCATCTGCTCACAGCAGCGAAGCTTCTAACAGCTACACCACAGACGCTGGTTTTCATTGAATGGACGCGCGGCATAATTTATACATATCATTATAATGAATTACATAATGTTAATATTTTTCTGTTTTCCATTTGTGGTTTCAGTGAACCTACTTGCAGACACAATGGACAGCTACAAGAGTGACTCTGTCAGTCTGATGGGCTCTCGCGAACATCTCGGCAAGACTGGAGTCTGCTGTGTCTAGCTGCCATCTTGTTTCGTGCTGCCATCCTGTCTCGTGTCGGCCATCTTGTCTCGTTTGGCCGTCTTCAGACTTCAGTAGACGCCATTCTAGCGACTGTATAAAACCTACCTCTGTAAATTGCCGGCCTGAAGTTGAGATGTTTGAAGGCCCAAATTTTTCTTTCTTTTTTTTTCTTTGGCAGATTCTTAATCTGTGGCATTGGTTGGATGTGTTCGAAAGATATTTTGTCGAAATCCAAATGATAAAAGTTGTTTAAAAAAAATATAAATCTAGAATAAAGCAACCAAAAAAAACCCCAACAACCTCAAATTAAAAAACAAAACAAACACATTTAACCCCAAAGAAAGAAAACAAAATCACCCATCAATGTAGGTATCATCATCATCCAGAGCCAGATCTATGGCAGACATCGGCGATCATGGTTCTCCATTCATTTCATTGCTCGGATGCTCTTAAAAAAGCTACGTTTCCCTGATTTTTTTCCCCGTTACCCATCTGCTTAGGTTGCCTAAGTAGGTTGCTCTGGGCCTACCCGTGCCTCGTTTGCCTTCAATTTTGCCAGTGAGAGCTGGATGTTCAAGACCGTCATGTCTACTCAGGTGTCCCAAAAACTACG
>NW_004800536.1:1524-3055 GCF_000002075.1 Aplysia californica | reverse complement strand
TATCACAGCTGACAAAGTCAACAAAAATGCTTTTATTCACACCATCAATGTTGATGGAAAGATGATTTGAAATGCAGAAATTTCTGTACTTATGCCTCACAGATTATAATTATTCAAAGGCTTTTGATATAGCCTGACATGATGAGGTATTGAACATTTTGGAAGCGTTCAAAATAAATGGAAAAGACCTCAGAATTATTAGGAGTTTTCACTGGACGAAATCACCGCTGAAAGAACTGAGGGGGAGTAGATCTACAGCGAATCTTGGATGATTGAAAAGAGGAATGAAGTAAGGTTGTGTGACGTCACCAAACCTCTTTAACATAACAGAGTGAATCAATCCTTACAAATATAACACAAAGTCCAGATCTCATAGTGAATGGCGAAGATAGTAATAGCATGAGATATGCCGATAACACAGTTTTAATTGCAGATTCAGTGAAGGACCTTCAGTTGTTTCTAGACACTACTGTACTGTCATGGAAGCTGGGCTTAAAAGGTCATCGTTAATGAGAAGAAAGCAGAAAGCATGGTAATATAATATATTTTAAAAACTACAATCCCTATTCATAACGTCATAGACAAAAGTTTAAAGATCAATGTTCAACAGTATAAATCTAGGATATATAATTCCATCTGATGCCAAATGTTTCACAAAAGTAAATCTAGAATCGTTAAGGTCAAAAAACAGTTTCAAATAAATGAGCCAAACCCTGAAATACAAACATCTCAAACATCTCAATGACAACCACAATAAACTGGCACAAGTTTTCTATGTCGCCCAGCCTTCTATACGGCTGTCAATGCTGGACATTGACCAAAGTAGAAGCAACAGAAATGTGGTTTCTTAGATAACTGTTGAGAATTTCTTGGAAGGAAAAGAAATCAAATGAGGCAGTACTTAACTCATTGCGGGCGCGCATTCTGTTCTTTTGAACGCTTGAAAACACGATCCTCTAGAATACTTTTTAAAAAGCATCTTTGTTATTCATACGTAGTTTTTCATTCTGTTTCCATTATCTGGCACGTAAAAAGACAGATAACAATTGTGTATTCAATAATACAATATTATGAAAACTTGTTTTTCTCGTCTGTAGGATGGTTCCAAATATCCCGCAAGTTTGCTTTTCATCTGCTGCAGTGGGACACATGTGTCCGCTTCGTCTTTAATGAGTTAAAGAGGCCTAGGTGGGTCGCCCACTGATAGAATAATGAGGGAGAGACCAACACAGTTTCCGGGACACTTGAATCGACGTAAACGGCTGGAACATCTTGGTCTGACTGGTAAAACTGAAGGCAAACGAGGCAGGGGTAGACCCAGAGCAACCTACTTGGGGAGCCTAGACAGATGGGTGACGGGGAAAGGTCAGGGTCATTTTTTTGTTAGAGCATCCGAGGCAAGAGATGTATGGAGAACCATGATCGCCGTTGTCTGTTGCTGATGTGACACATGATGATGATGATGATGATGATTCATTATGATGATGATGATGATGATGATGATGATGATGATGATGATGATGATGATGAT
>NW_004800536.1:0-740 GCF_000002075.1 Aplysia californica | reverse complement strand
ATCAACAATATCAGACAACAATATCAACAATATCAGACAACAATATCAACAATATCAGACAACAATATCAGACAACAATATCAACAATATCAGACAACATTATCAAAAATATCAGACAACAATATCAACAATATCAGACAACAATATCAACAATATCAGACAACAATATCGACAATATCAGACAACAATATCAACAATATCAGATACATTATTTAAGAGTATTATACACAACATATTCTAAGAATCTGAGTTGCTTTTAAATTGCATTTAAGAGTTTAATTTTTACATGCGTGTTTCCATGTTTATATTCGTGATTTGTACGCAGCAGGAAGTAGTACATTCGGGGGTTCTTCCGGCAGTTGAAAAGACAATCAATGGCCCATTTTCTTTTCTTTTAAAGAAAATTATTATCTTGACTAAACTTTTCATCTAGAAGTAACCTGGATTGATAACAACATCTAGAAGTAACAATGAAAGTGAAAAATAAATTAAAACACAAATTTGAATATGTTAAAAAAAGATTTACTTTTTCCGTTTTAAACATCAACATGTTATTTATTGAAGTTTTTGTATTCTATGGACTTTTCTGCGTCGTTCAGAACCGCATCCAAAAGATGATGATATTCTCACCCAATCTTTCCCTGAGGTAGTATTCAAGTTGGGGAAAAAATCCGTGAAAATCCACGCTCTAGACACCACCAACAAAAATCTATTCCATATAAATATTTCAACAGCTGTAT
>NW_004800535.1:2144-5211 GCF_000002075.1 Aplysia californica | reverse complement strand
AGGACCCTCACCAGAAGGAAGGAGAGAGAGAGAGAGAGAGAGGGAGAGAGAGGGGGGAGAGAGAGGGGGGAGAGAGAGAGGGAGAGAGAGAGAGAGAGAGAGAGAGAGAGAGAGAGAGAGAGAGAGAGAGAGAGAGAGAGAGAGAGAGAGAGAGAGAGAGAGAGAGAGAGAGAGAGAGAGAGAGAGAGAGAGAGAGAGAGAGCTATAGTGTAGGTATGCTTCTCATTACCTCAATTGAAAGATGTTCATAGACAAACGAGCACTCACCTGCCACTGTCACTCCACAGTCTACTGCCAGATAATGCTCAGGGGACACACAAACATGAGAAACACCATGGATGAGATCTAAATTCTCGGTGTAGATCGAAACAGGGAAGTCCAAACTTCCATCCGTCTATCAAAAGACCAAGACACAAAATTACAAATCTAATTTAGTTCAATACAATACATAACAGAACTTAGTGTAACAAAAACTGAAAGTAACAAACAAGTGAAATAATTTGCATGTAAAAATTGCATATTGTTTCCTCAAGAACATCATTCTTCCTAAACAATAGGGGCCAGCAGAACAGGAAACAGGTGCAGGAACCAAAAATGCTAGTAGACACATAAGAAGACTTTTCTGTTGATAATTTACTGCAGTGCTCTGAAAACAGGAATACAGACATTCGGTATAGGCTCAATCTTACTATAGTAGTCTCCACCTAAATGCACGGTGCTCCGGAAGGCCCCTAAGCGCGTGTTTATACGGAGAGTGCGTTTACATGAACCTGTGCAAAGGGATGAAGATGCATTCCTCTCATTTCCTTGATATTTTAGTGACCTCCCTTGGGGCTGATGGGTCATTAAGGCCAATTATGTGACGACACGTGACTGCTTTGTGAAGGATTCCCAGACTGCGATTATGAATTACGAATACAAAGGGATTGAATGGGTTGGGGGGGGGGGGAGTGCAGAAAACGGACTCGCTGTACTGATATTCACTACAAAATGCCAGGAACAGATAAGAAGAAACTGTTCGTGTTAGATCTAGTCATAGCAAAAAGCTCTCAGCCAAGCGGCTTTCCACTTCCAAACAACCAATCCCGACTGCCCATTATCTATTGCAGCTAGGTAAATGCACGGATGACATCAGACTTTTCACTTGTGATTCGTTAAACATAAGTTCTTCGAGTGCAGTGTTTTAGAGCATTCAGGTATGTTGCGCATCATAGGTCCAACTAAACATTACGTATGCTGTAACTCAAACACCATTCAGAAACATTCTCTCAAAGACGCATTTCGAGTGACCAATTAGAAGACAATTCCCCTCTTCAGCATATCACCCGACCAGTCCTAGACCTACTATGTGTCCGTGGAAAGTTGGGCATGAAAACTCTGCCCATCGCTCTCTTCATTTTGCGTGAAGGTCAGTCTCGTCTAGGCTTGTCTTATGCAAGCTGTGAAGGCTGAAGTGAAAAATTTCCCCTTGTCAACCTTTGCCTGTCGGCATGTTTCACGGATTGAAGCGTGCATTTAGAAGAAGTGATTGTGCGTTTTTATGTCTAAATTAAACAGTAAAAAACTTGTCATATGATTCTTCCTCATTCTCGATATGTCATATGATGAAAGCATGCGTTTGAGCAGAGCGTGCCTTTGTATGGCGTGCATTTAGGCGGAGACCACAGTATCCATTTACCAGTTCAATGCCAAAGTCAATTCGATGTCCTGTGCAGTCAGAGATCCAGTTCTTCTGCACGGAAATGATGTCACGCCACAAGGTGGGGTCCACCTCATCAAGACCTTCTAGGAGAGACTGAAGGAAGCAAAATATAAGTTCTTGCTTAAATCTTGGGAAACAGGTACCAAAATCGTCATTTGCATTATCATCATCATCATCATTGCCTTTCTCACTCTGCATCAAGGTAAAGGCCAGGAACAAACACCTTCCACATTTCCTTACTTCCCTATCCTGAGCTAGCCTCTTGATATTTTTCCATGCTTTCCCACTTTTCTGTTTATAGTTCTCTGATGTAATTGGAGATATACAAAGTAAAGATATACAAGTCTCGATAAATATGTTGTTTGTTTATTGAACACACAATTATACAACCAGATGAAAAAGAAATCACATCCACTTTTTCACAAAAAGAAGTTTGTAACAACAGCTAATGATCACCGGAGTTGCCATTTGAAATACTACAAAAGAATGCATTTTCAAAACATGGCGACAAAGTCAAAGAAAAGAATCTCACTTCATTCACCATGTATTTACATTTCCCTGGAACTGACAGAAAAAAAGTAAACTGGCACCAACATGAACAATAGTTTTAAAACAAATGGTCCAATGATACGATTGCCCTTTCCTCTCCAGCATGCATTAACATGTAAATCAGCCTCATGGCTGCAAGTAGAGACAAATCTGTCCAAGATGACAACCCCTTGTAAAAGAGAAAAGTGGTCATCTTAAACAGGTAGTCTTGACGGACAGTGTCATTATGACAGAAAAAACCAGAGGGAGGGTGGCTGTGAGAGCAAATTTGACTGTACGTCTCGCCGCAGGCCAACGTAAAGACTTCCTACATACAAATAAAACCATGAGCTGCATTTGATTCCCCTGTTCACAAGTAACATGTTGGAACTAGGAACATTTACAATGTAGCATCCCACAGCACGGTGCACAAGACAGAAAATGGCATCAACACCAGATGCAGGAGACGGATTAAAGAACACAAACCAGGGCATGCTGTGAACCCACCTGTGAAAACACAGTGTCGCGCAGATACCACTGAGTCAGATATTTCTTCTCCACCTTGGCCCCTGAACGCCAGGAGCAGCCCTGTTCGTCAATTTGCTCATCTGCCAGTACTGTCATGTCCACTGGGTCCCAATTCACCAGACCCTTATCCATTGGAGGAGAAAAAAGGGAGGAGATGGGATAGGTTAAAATGTGCTTATTGATCCCCTATAAAAAGAACTTGATAAATAAGCTGTTAAGTTACCTTACATTTAAATGAAAATTGATACTGTTAAAGAAACACACACACACACACACACACACACACACACACACACACACACACACACA
>NW_004800535.1:0-2013 GCF_000002075.1 Aplysia californica | reverse complement strand
ACAAAATGCCAGGAACAGATAAGAAGAAACTGTTCGTGTTAGATCTAGTCATAGTGAAAAGCTCTCAGCCAAGGGGCTTTCCAATTCCAAGCAACCAATCCCGACTGCCCATCATCTATTGCAGCTAGGTAAATGCACGGATGACATCAGACTTTTCACTTGTGATTCGTTAAACAAGTACGTTATAAGTTCTTTGAGTGCAGTATTTTAGAGCATTCCTGTATGTTGCTCATCATAGGTCCAACTAAACATTACGTATGCTGTAACTCAAACACCATTCAGAAACATTCTCTCAAAGACGCATTTCAAGTGACCCATTAGAAGACATTTCCCCTCTCCAACATATCACCCGACCAGTCCTAGACCTACTATGTGTCCGTGGAAAGTTAGGCATGAAAACTCTGCCCATCGCTCTCTTCATTTTGCGTGAAGGTCAGTCTCGTTTAGGCTTGTCTTATGCAAGCTGTGAAGGCTGAAGTGAAAAATTTCCCCTTGTCAACCTTTGCCTGTCGGCATGTTTCACGGATTGAAGCGTGCATTTAGGAGAAGTGACCGTGCGTTTGTATGTCTAAATTAAACAGTAAAAAACTTGTCATATGATGAAAGCATGCGTTTGAGCAGAGCGTGCCTTTGTATGGCGTGCATTTAGGCGGAGACCACACTGTATCCATTTACCAGTTCAATGCCAAAGTCAATTCGATGTCCTGTGCAGTCAGAGATCCAGTTCTTCTGTACAGCAATGATGTCACGCCACAAGGTGGGGTCCACCTCATCAAGACCTTCTAGGAGAGACTGAAAGAAGCAAAATATAAGTTCTTGCTTAAATCTTGGGAAACAGGTACCAAAATCGTCATTTGCATTATCATCATCATCATCATCATTGCCTTTCTCACTGTGCAACAAGGTAAAGGCCAGGAACAAACACCTTCCACATTTCCTTACTTCCCTATCCTGAGCTAGCCTCTTGATATTTTACCATGTTTTCCCACTTTTCTGTTTATAGTTCTCTGATGTAATTGGAGATATACAAAGTAAAGATATACAAGTCTCGATAAATATGTTGTTTGTTTATTGAACACACAATTATACAACTAGATGAAAAAAAAATCACATCCACTTTTTCACCATATCCACTTTTTCACAAAAAGAATCTTGTAACAACAGCTAACAATCACCGGAGTTGCCATTTTAAATACTGCAAAAGAATGCATTTTCAAAACATGCCGTCAAAGTCAAAGAAAAGAATCTCACTTCATTCACCATGTATTTACATTTCCCTGGAACTGACAGAAAAAAAGTAAACTGGCACCAACATGAACAATAGTTTTAAAACAAATGGTCCAATGATACGATTGCCCTTTCCTCTCCAGCATGCATTAACATGTAAATCAGCCTCATGGCTGCAAGTAGAGACAAATCTGTCCAAGATGACAACCCCTTGTAAAAGAGAAGAGTGGTCATCTTAAACAGGTAGTCTTGACGGACAGTGTCATTATGACAGAAAAAACCCAAGGGAGGGTGGCTGTGAGTGCAAATTTGACTGTACGTCTCGCCGCAGGCCAACATAAAGACTTCCTACATACAAATAATACCATGAGCTGCATTTGATTCCCCTGTTCACAAGTAACATGTTGGAACTAGGAACATTTACAATGTAGCATCCCACAGCACTGCACAAGAGAGAAAATGGCATCAACACCAGATGCAGGAGAAGGGTTAAAGAACACAAACCAGGGCATGCTGTGAACCCACCTGTGAAAACACAGTGTCGCGCAGATACCACTGAGTCAGGTATTTCTTCTCCACCTTGGCCCCTGAGCGCCAGGAGCAGCCCTGTTCGTCAATTTGCTCATCTGCCAGTACTGTCATGTCCACTGGGTCCCAATTCACCAGACCCTTATCCATTGGAGGAGGAAAAAGGGAGGAGATGGGATAGGTTAAAATGTGCTTATTGATCCCCTATAAAAAGAACTTGATAAATAAGCTGTTAAGTTACCTTACATTTAAATGAAA